>NC_083771.1:6829903-7017403 GCF_963514075.1 Conger conger
CATGATGAAGAAGCACCGCAGCATGGTGAAGATCTTTTCCTCTATCCAGGAGCCACATGAAGGAGAAGGGAGTGTGGGCTCCTCTAAACCTCACTCACCTGCTTCGCCGAGAACACCAAACTCCAATTTAATGCCTAATAACTTGAGTGGCAGTGAAGGTTCCGCAGCTAACGCCTCCAATGTTAAAGGATCCTCTGGAAATACGATGCTCACATCCACATCTGGGCAAACAAGCAAGATTTCAGCGTATGAGTATGCACAGATTAAGTCCAAGGTTCCAAACAGTACAGGCTCCTCTATTTTGTCTGAAAGGTCAACTTTTGCCATGTCAGATGTGTCTAACACTGCTATAGATGAAGACATCATCCTCAATGATTCTGGAAGCAGCTCAGATGATGAATTGGGAGATGAAGGTGATCCAAATGACCCAAACTCAACAGAAGGTTCTGTTAAACAGCTATTGTCTGAAGAAGATAATAAAATGCTGGAGACAAAAGGGATACCGTTCAGGAGGTACATGAATAGGTTCCAGTGCCCTTTTTGCTCCTTCCTTACCATGCACCGACGGAGCATCTCTCGTCATATTGAAAACATCCACTTGTCTGGCAAGACCACTGTATATAAATGTAATGAATGTCCTTTCATCTGTACCAGTCTCCTAAAGTTAGGCACACACAAGCAGTGTCACGTGGGGTCGTCCTCAGAGTGGGATGCTACTGATTTCCAAAATGAAAGCCCAAGTGTTCGTGTTGAGGGTCCAGTAAATGGAGGAAATAATGGCTCCAAGGTCAATGGGAGAAAATCCACCCCAGTAAGTGAAATAACACAACAGAATCCGCACCGATGTACAATTTGCAGCTTTTCAACAACAACACTTAAAGGCCTGCGTGTCCACCAACAACACAAGCATTCTTACTGTGATGACATGCAAGCCACTACTCATGAGGGTTCAAATGAACAGCAAGATTCTGAATCCGAAACATATAATTCTCTGAATTATGTTAAGAAAACCCAGACATCAATTCTTGGATTTTCATCCAAGAAGCACTTGATCAACAAAACTGCAAGAAAGTCCATCAATGACTTACCTTTGGACCTGTCTCCAGTAAAGAAAAGAACCAGAATCGATGAAATTGCCAATAATCTACAGAGTAAAATCAGCCAAAGCAAGCAGCAGGAGGATACAATAATCAACCTGGAAGAGATGGATGATGATGAAGAAGAAGATGATGATAATATTGAAATTTTCATGGATGAAGATGATGATGATGCAGAAGCATTTGACAGACAGCATTTACCTTTGAGAGAATCAGAGGGAGGCACCAGTAGAAAGAAGAAGCACAGCCTTCAGTCAAAATTTAGCACAAGGAACCTGCCCATCCAGCTAAGTATCTCAGATGATGAAGACAATGAAAACGATTATGGTGCCCCTGTTGAGCCCAAAGATCTCCATGATAGAGGTAGCCAAGACAGCAGAGATGCTTTTCAGGAGAACCTTGATTACAGTGAGGAACCTGGGACACTTTTTTACTGTAAACATTGTGAATACCAGAATAAGTCGGCACGCAGTGTAAGCACACATTATCAGAGAATGCACCCATATATCAAGTTCAGCTTTAGATACATCTTGGATCCAGAAGATCAGAGCGCTGTCTTCCGTTGCTTGGAGTGTTATATTGAATGCAACACTTTTGATGACTTGAATCAGCACTACATGGAACATCACCCAGAAGCCATTAATGCGCTCAACTTCAATCAACCTGATTTGGTTTACAGGTGCCGTTTCTGCTCCTATACCAGTCCAAATGTGCGGAGCTTGATGCCACATTACCAAAGAATGCATCCTACCGTGAAAATAAACAATGCCATGATCTTCTCCAGTTATGTGGTTGAACAGCCTCAAAAGGGTGCAGAGTCCCAAACATTAAGAGAGATTTTAAACTCTGGACCTAAAACATTTTCAGCTTCCACCCCTGTACCCAGGTCATCAGCTCATTCAAGTCCAATTCACAAAACGCACTCCAAGACACAAGAGTCGAGCATAGAATCCGAAGCTGGCAAAGAAACCACCGTTAACAATGTTGTAGTCTATGACTGTGACATCTGTTCTTTTGCCAGCCCCAACATGCACTCCGTTCTGGTTCATTACCAGAAAAAGCACCCTGAGCAGAAAGCTTCATATTTCCGCATTCAGAAAACCATGAGGGTAATCTCTGTTGATAGGTCTCAGACTTCAGGTAACACTACCTACAACGTGAACACACCCACTGCTCCAAAGACATCTAATGTCAATCCTTTGGGAGCAGATGCAGAGATCTACTACTGCAAACATTGTGTCTACAGCAACCGCTCTGTAGTTGGTGTACTTGTCCATTACCAAAAGAGACATCCGGAAATAAAGGTGACTGCAAAATACATCAAACACGCCCCTCCTACACCTGGATTGATGAAACTAATGGATGAGCTACAGATTGCACCACCGAAGCAGTTTTTGAAACAGTTCAGCAACAATGGACTAGACGCTTCAAGTACTTCCCACCCGAGGATTGGTGGGGAAAAGGGGGAAGCTGAGATGCTGTTCTTTTGTCAGCACTGTGACTACGGTAATCGCACTGTGAAAGGAGTGCTGATACATTACCAGAAGAAACACAGGGACGTGAAGGCGAACGCTGATCTGGTCCGCAGACACACCGCTGTCGTACGTAGCCAACGAGAGCGGGCCCAAATGATTCAGTCTGGCAGCATGTCGGTCAATGCCACTGCGTCTGAGATTGATAAGACGAGGGCCCTTCGGTCCTTGAAGTGCAGGCATTGCTCTTATTCATCTCCATATGTCTATGCTTTGAAGAAGCACCTGAAGAAGGATCATCCCACCGTGAAGGCCACTGCTATGACCATCTTGCACTGGGCTTATCAAGATGGCATCCTTGAGGCTGGGTATCACTGTGAGTGGTGCATCTATTCGCATGCAGAACCAAATGGACTACTCATGCATTACCAAAGACGTCACCCTGAGCACAATGTTGACTACACCTACATGGCCAGTAAGTTGTGGGCTGGTCCAGATGCCTCTTCCAAGCAAGCGGGAAATTCAGACACCAAGCATTACCAATGCAGAGACTGTGCCTTTGAGGCTTGCTCCATTTGGGATATCACTAACCACTATCAAGCTGTACATCCTTGGGCTATCAAAGGGGATGAGTCTGTGCTATTGGACATAATCAAAGGCAACCGTTCGTCAAACAAATCAAGAACCATGGTTTCTAAAGGACATTTCACTCTGTCCAGTACACTCAATAGTCATCATACTGAGCATGACGAGGAATCGTATGATGCACGAAGACCATCTGAAGAAATGGGCCCTCCACATCTCTCCTTTGCTAGCACCTCAATTTCAAACAACACCTACCAGTGTACTGTTTGTCTGTCTGAATACAACAGCCTTCATGGGCTCTTGACCCACTATGGCAAGAAACATCCAGGGATGAAAGTCAAAGCTGCTGACTTTGCACAAGAAGCTGACATCAACCCTAGCTCAGTTTACAAGTGTCGGCATTGTCCTTATGTGAACTCGCGAATCCATGGGGTTCTCACTCATTACCAGAAGAGGCATCCACTCGTCAAAGTCACTGCAGAGGATTTTGCAGATGACATTGAGCAACTTAAGGACGGCAGTGAAGGCGATGACAAGTCCAAATCACAAAGACAGGGTTATGGTGCCTACCGATGCAAAATGTGTCCATATAGTCACGGAACCTTAGAGAAGCTGAGAATTCACTATGAAAATTACCACAATCAGCCGGCGTCGGACATGTTCAAAACCCCTCTCACATTTGCTGCCAATAAAGATGATGCAATTGCTGAATGCAGTGGCGCAAGTGTGGCAGAAACGCAAGACTTGACTGACTTTCAGCTAGCCCTCTCACAGTTTCCTGTTGACAAAGGAGCAAAGCACTCTGTGTTTAGGTGTCAGCTTTGCAAGTACTTCTGCTCCACCAGAAAAGGCATAGCTCGCCATTACCGCATCAAGCACAACAATGTCAGAGCTCAACCTGAGGGTAAGAACAATGTTTTCAAGTGTGCTCTGTGTTCTTATACAAATCCTATTCGCAAAGGTCTGGCAGCCCACTACCAAAAGCGTCATGATATTGATGCTTACTACACTCACTGTTTGGCAGCTTCTAAATCCATTAGTGATAAGCCAAACAAGGTGGTAGTACCTGTGTCTTCTCAGGTGGAAGGACCAGAATTGAGTGAGGAGCTGAGACTGGCTGTAGAAAGGAGAAAGTGCTCTCTCTGCTCCTTCCAAGCTTTCAGCAAGAAGAGCATCGTCTCGCATTACATCAAACGTCATCCAGGAGTCTTTCCCAAGAGGCAGAATTCCAGCAAGATGGGGCGATACTTCACAGTGGTCTATGCCAAGGAGCCTGAAAACCAAATCGCTGCTGAGGAGAAGAAACTGTCAGAAGATCAGTTGGAAGTAGAGCAGGAGAAGGATGGAGAGAGACTGCCATTCAAATGTTTGAAGTGCTTCAAGCTGTCCTTCAACACCATAGAATTGCTCTGTATGCACTACACCGACTACCACAGCAAGGACCTGAAGCGGGACTTCAGTACTCTTGTGAGTCCTATGCAGGATGACATTGACTACTACCAGTGTGCTCACTGTGACTTCAAGTTCCTGGGCCTACCGGATCTCAGTACCCACCTCATTAACCACAACGAGGATTTCCAGAAGCGGGCAATGCGTCAGGAGAGGCGAAAACAGCTCCTGAGCAAACAAAAGGGAAATGAGCTGCCAGATAGCAAGCCCGAGAAGGTGGGTGAATTTCAGTGAATTGCTTCATATTTGTTCTCTAGCAGAAACTGGCAGTAGCAGTAGTGTCAAACCTTTGAAAAATATGTAGCAGCATCCATGTGTGACCCATTAGAAAGGTGGTATCAATTGTTAGTTGTGTTTAGTTAGAAGAAAATGTGATCCCTAGCCTTTCCTCAGTAGCTTCCATCCATCATTCTTGGGTTTAGTTTTATTTATATTTAAAAAAACGAAGAAAAAAGCGTGAACATGTTTTTACGCGTGAAAAGTATATGATGCCGTGAAAAAATATTGCTGTGTCAATGACATCCCCTTGCAAATTCTCAAAGTATTTTTTTTTTCATATGGAATTGTATTTCATTTTATATGTATTTCATGGGCCACCAACCTGTCATACCATTTGTGTTCTTCCATTTCAGGTAGAAAACCATGCGGATAAAACCCCTATTGGCTATAGGTGTAATTTTTGTGTGGAGGTCCACCCAACTTTGAGAGCAATATGTAATCATCTGCGGAAACACGTCCAGTATGGAGAGGTCAAGGCAGGACATGTGAAGGTAAGCCAACCATTGTGCTGTCATGAGCTGTGAAGGAGATGAGCGTTCAAATCAAGCTTCAAATTGTGCACAAATTGTGCATAGTGCTCAGAGAGGATATTGCGAGTTCCAATGCCTTTTTGATTGTGTCTGCTGGAAAACAAATTGGGCACACTGTGCCTAAACGTGATAATAATATTATTGTTATTAGTAGTGTTTATTATTATTATCATAATTGTAATGAATCATTCAATCAATAATTTGTTCAAATAATTGGAATAACCGTGGGCCTTTTATGCAAATAAATAAATAAATAAATCCCTTCCACATTGGTTATGTCTTGACAGTTGAGTTCTGCAGTAGCTGTTAGAAAAACCTGTCTCTGAAGAGGCCTTCATAATGGGCTGGTGTTCTATTTCCCAGTTTGTTTATTGTAACAGAGGCCCTGGTTAGACGGTCTTTTAACTTCTCTGGGGCAAATTGTGGCGGTCCTATTGCAAGGGCAGAAGAAAGCGCAGCTTTGAGAGGGCAGTGGGTAACACTTTCAACATTAGTATTCCAGCGAGGGTGCCAGGGACCTGGCAGGGAGGAGCGAGCCAAAGGATTTAGTGTCTCAGCTGAAACGGAAGCCAAATGTGAAGGGCTGTTTCTGTAGGCCAAGCCAGACATTTCAATACATTAGATGGCAATCTTGAGGCTTCTTTATAAAGGCAGTGGTTCTTCTTGAGACAAGCCAGAGTAGACTACAAATACTCTGAGAATCGCTGTGGAATACTGCATCAACTCTGCATATAAGCGTTTCGATAAATTATGTTACGTCTAGGCAAGATAATTGGTTTTCCCTGCTACAATTTAAGTGTGTGTGTGTGCATGCATGTGTGTGATATAATTCAAGATTAAGTTTAATGATTGTATTTTTTTTATCAGTTCTGTAGAGCCTCCAAAAAACTTTGGAATGAATTGCCATCTACCATTAGGACCGACGATGCAAGGCTGGTGATTTCTTTGAAAGCCGTTATATCTTATTTACGGTCCTATCAAGTGCAGGGTCAGGCACTTTTTCAGAAATGTCAAGTTTCTTTTAAACCATAAAAAGCGGGTTTGTTGTCACGGAGCAGCATGGGGCTCACTTTGTGCTGAGGGTATTTGATGCATTTCCTCCTAAGACAGAGCAAGGAGGTTGTTCTTGAGTTGGTTGGTTGAGGCCCCAATACAGCTCATGTGCAGATAATCAACTCCAGGCAAAGGTTGAAGGTCAAATTTTGTGCCTTGTAGAAAATCAAGGGGCAATTATTTTATTGAGGGATTTGAACATATCCATTTCAAAAATTGATTTCCCGAGCATGAATTCACATTTTTGATCAAATGGATGTAAAATGTAGCATCTCCATTTGTACGCTAAAGTACAAGTATCCTTTTTTAGTTTTCTGGTTCGTCTTGATTAAACTACAATATTACCGTATGTCTAAATAGTTTAATTTTTTTATTATTTTTTTTTCTATTCTCACAGCAGGAAGTAACAGAAATGCCGGTTCTCCTCCCAGTGGAGGGCAAGGCTAATGGGGATGTAGCAGATGTGGTCGCTGTGGAACCCGGCCCTGTGGAGATCATTCCTCTGGAGCTCGCTCAGGCCTCTGTCGCCCTGTCTCCTGTCGCCATGGAGACAGCAGAGGTGGAGAAGGGCCCTGAGGAGGTGGTGGAGATGAAGGAGCGGCTGGTGGGGGGGCATTCCTGTGGCCAGTGTGACCGCGTCTTCATGTCCATGCAGGGCCTGCGCTCACACGAAAGGAGCCACTCCGCTATGGCCCTTTTCACTCGTGAGGACAAATACAGCTGTCAGTACTGCCAGTTCTCATCTGCTTTCAGACACAAGTAAGGAGGCCCGCCGTCTGTTTGTGTACAGCGCGTCTGCTCGGAAGATGCACTTTGTTGTCTTCGGTTTAATTTCTTGTGTGGTGCTTCTTACAGCCTCTGCTCAGAGTTGATTGCAATTTTCTTTACTGTCAGTACCTGGGCTGTATTATTATCATCTGAATATATTCCCCTTTTATTGGACTACATGCAATCCTTTATAACAAAATGCTGTTATTAGTTAACTCCAGTGAGACTTTCAGACATTTTGATGGAATAATTTATCTTTTACGGTGTCGACAGACCTGGGCCATATTGTGCTATTGAGCTCCCTTATGTGATTTGACTGTACTGGATGTGCCCTGACCCAGAAACAAAATGGTGTCCTGTCGTACCACCCAGGGGGCTATTGTAAAAACCCAAATGTATTCTAGAGCTGCAAGTCCAAAACAAACTCTGAGACAGAGGGACGCTATAAATTGGTTTTGTTGAGTTTGTATCTACATTAAATTCCTGTGTGTAACAATGTCCTGCAAGCAGTGTCACCCTCCAGGCCTGGTAATGGTGAAGCCATGCGTGAAGGTCACTGAAGTGTTTTGCTTTATTGTCGCAAACTTCTCTTCTGAAAGCTGAACTGAATGCAAGTCTTGACTCTGTGCCTGCATCATTCCTCAGCCTGGATCGTCATGTTCAGTCTCACCATGGTCATCACAAGCCTTTCCGTTGCAAGCTGTGTTCCTTCAAGTCTGCCTACCTGAGCCGCCTCAAGAGTCACCTGTACAAAGCTCATGCAGGTAAAAGTGCGCTTTGACTTCTCTTCTGCTTAATTTGCCACAACAAGCCTCTCTGTTGTGATGTTATTTTAGAGAGGGTGTGTATTTGCTTATGTGCTTTGAATTCACCAGAATTTCACTGGGAAAGTGTGGGGTTACATTTTTGTTTTCTTTATCTAAATTACACCAGAACTGGACTGACCAGTCAACTTAGCAGGATATATAACCCTAGAATTAGCATAAGAAATTATGTATTTTCAAGCTCTTTCTTATACAATGTAGAGATTATCTTGCTCATCATCACTGGTGCTGAAAAAGTGAAGACTAAATGGAAATGAGACTTTAGACTGATGAGCCTTATTTCATCCTCAAGTGATTTAAATAATTCAAGTTATGCTGATGGCCAACAAACATTGCTCTCCTGCTGAACGGAAACATGAATGATTAGTTTCACTGTCATATTGCAACCTTACTCTTTGAACACTCTTTGGTTAAAGACGGTTGCCTCAGCTTTATGAAGTGCTCAGATCTCTAAAGTAAATTTTTTGTGTCTTTATTTTGCACGATTTTTGTCTTGCTGAGAAGACTTAAGAGGGTAGACTGGGGGATGATCTGAGCCTCAATGGCTTTACTTGCATACATTTTAAGACATAAAATTAAAGCAGCCAACATCCTTTAGCATCAGTAGGAATCTCTTAGCTGCAATGTTTAAGAGGAGACATATGATTCCTGTGGTCTTGTGTCTTGACTATATAGGACGACGTAGAACTAAAATGCTTTTTATTCACATTTTATTTATTGTTTGGCATTAATATGACACCAAATATGCATTCTGTAAATAGTTGATGTATTGAGCTGAAAGTAATTTTTAGAGCGCTTTATTATTACCTGCCAAGTGTATATGTGAACAATATTTCAGTGGGCACAATTCCATCAAATGACATGTCAAATGTATGTGTACATTTGTTGTCTTATTCTCAACAAGTGGATTGCCCTGTAGTCAAAAATAAGATTAGATTGCAGTCGTTTGGCTTTATCCTTTCATAAAGGGTGCGGTGTGAATTTAGCTTTATCCTAAATATGGATAAATATGGGTTTGCGGTTGTACTGTTATTGGAAAAGCATTAATGTAGAAATGTGTTTCTAACAATGTACTATGCTTTTGATAATTATTGAATTTTGGAATTATTGACTTCTCATCTTCGGCCAGCATCATGTTCCCTATCACATCATTTTAGATATTCCAAAGTATTACCTTATCCTCCCAATCTATATGTCACGTTAATGTTTACACCTATAAAAACTGAATTTCCCTTTTCCCTCTGAAAGCTCACTGGACTTAATTGTCATTCAAAAGCAGATCATCCTCACTGATGTTTGGGAGATCCCTTGGCGAGGGGTAAAAATAAAACTGTAATGCTGATTTCAGTCTTTTTTTTAATTTTTATGCTGTTTATCAGGTGAAAGCACATACAAGTGCTCGTCCTGCTCCTTTGCCACCATGACCATTAGCCAGTTGAAGGAGCACTGTCTGAAGGTCCATGGAGAAGCCCTCACCCTCCCCAAACTCCGTGCTGCCACCCAGACTCTGTTCCGCCCCCACAAGTCAGTCCAGGGCGGTGAACAGGCCCTCCTAATCTCTGAATTGGATGGTGAGTGCCTCTAACATGTTCTGCGACAGTAATAATGTAATAATAATAGTGATAATACTACAAAAACTCCACGGGTTTTGTCTGCAAACATGTCTTAGGCCAGTCTTTAAGCCGGTAGACTTCTTTCAATATAAATGTTTATCGAAGAATAATTGTTCAGAAGAATACAAGACTGCTGCTGAAGTACAGTAGCGCTGAATGTCATCTATGTAGGGCCCACAAAGAGGAATTAAAGGGCTTCGGCAAGTTCATTAACATGTTTCTGCCCTCATAGTTAGGGTGGATCCAGTGTGACGTAATAGTTATGAGTAGATGTGGAATAGGTGCAATCCATGACCAAGAGCTTTAAATAGCTTATTTTCCTCTCATTTCACTCTTTCTCTCTTCTTCCATGGGCATTTATTTATTGATTTTGCTTGTTCATTTAGGAGCCCCACAGAGTGCAGCTTTTTGGGTCCATTGTGTCTAATTGCTTTTTGACAGTTGGACCCCATTAGATTTTGTTGTAATGTGTATCAGTATCCTTTCAATTTGTCATACATGCCGTTTCATCTCTGCCTTGATGTTGTCCTGACTGTGACTGGTAGTTTAGATTAAATATTAAAGTCAAGTAATTATGTTGAACTTCTACACTGCAGTTCCTCTCTGTGAATATGAAATGCATAATGCAATTCTTTTTTAAAAGTCAAAGACAATTGATTGCCACCATCTCTTTCTGCAGATACATGCACTAGGTATTTTAATGAGGTGCTGACATACTTCTGTTCTTCATGACATTTTATGTTCTTCTGTTGAAGGTCTGTGAGCAGAGCAGATCTCAGATCCATGACATATTAGACTGCTAACAGAGACAATACCTTACTGGGTTTATTTGTTTTTCGGTCAGTATATCACCAAGAATATTGTTATGGCCGTAGCATAAATCATCATATTTTTGTTGCTACAGGAAGCAAATGGTGAATTGGGAGATTGCATATTTAAAAGCTCTGCCCATCTAGTTGATGGCCCCATAAACAAACAAGAGGGTGATACTTGGAAGACTACTTACCATTCCTTACAGCATAAGACGAACCAGGGCACACCAGATATATAGCCCTTTCTGAAATACCCTGTAAGTCTGTGTTGGGAGAGCGAAATAAGCACTTCAAAAGGCTGAGAAGCAACTATTTCCCCCCTCATATTCAAAATCCAGGGTGAATGAAAATGTCAAGGCAGGTTTTGGCAGATTTCCAGACCCAGTTCTTGGCTGAGTGTGTAAAGGTGTTTTTGCTCTCCCCCCCCCCCCCCCCCCCCACCCCCCCACTGCTCTCCGACTTGCCTCAGAACCAGCGTACCTAGAGCCCCCAGATGTTCAGCAGCAGCTCAGCCACTATCAGCTGGCATCCCGGAGCCAGGCCAGCTGCAGCCCCCCGGACCTGTCCGGGCTGGAGCCTCGGCTGGACGGTACCCTCACCTGCGAGTTCTGCGAGTTCAGCTCCGGGTACATGCAGAGTCTGCGCCGGCACTACCGAGACCGCCACGGCGGCAAGAAGCTCTTCAAATGCAAGGACTGTTCCTTCTTCACATGCTACAAGTAAGGAAACGCTAGTACCGTGGGGACAGCTTTTCAAGCTTTCGTTAAAACATGAATGCACTCAAGACTTGGGAAGTCCTTGGGAAGGTGGCTAAATTATTGGTTCAATCCGGCCATCGTTTGACTCAAAGGTGGGATTGAAAGACCACCTGCAGACACTGCGGGTGTGCTGTAACATAAAAATATTTTGGATTTAGCATATGTATATCCATGCCGAGACCTGAACTGTTGTCCTCCTTAACGAGATAAGGAGGCTTTGTCTGTGCCAAACCACACTGAACATGGTCAAAGTCCACACTGCTTCCTTGCTTTCTAGTCCAATATCTTGAGGTCTGTGGCCCTGTGTGCCTTTGCCAGGTCATCGTTCACCATGCATGTGGAAGCTGGACACCTCAGCACCCCAGAGGAAGGCCCCAAAGACTTGCGCTGCCCCCTCTGTCTCTACCACACCAAGTACAAGAGCAATATGATTGACCACATTGTCCTGCATCGCGGTAGGTCTACCCATGTTCTTCATATGGGAATCGCACATTCTGCATGCCTGCATTGCTGATGCATTCATTGCTGTCTTGACTTTTTTTTGTTGATTATATTATTCTCTTTCAACTACTTCTAGTCCTGCCTGTAGAACAGGAATTTCATTCATGATTCACAGCAAGACTTTTTACAATGAGGAAGCTTATAGAAATAAACAAGGATGAAGCTCTTCTCGTAACCCCAAATAAATGTGCTGATCCGTCAGATAGGGTTGCGCTGTGGCTGTTTCCTCGGGGCTAATATTAAACTGCTGCTTTCCTCAGCACACCTCAAAACCAGCATAGTGCAAATCTTCAACCTCTGTCAACCCTCAGAGGAGAATCACAATGCGCCTGCAAAAGCCAGGCTTCCCTGGCACACATAAAAGTATTCATGAGCTAGTGCTACTACGGAATGTGAGTTCATGTGCTCTTACTGTATAAAGGCTTCTGTAGCATTTCCAAACAGATTGGGGAAAAGTATAATAGTTAGATACTGAGCCATATTGGGCATTTTGGGCCACATTCAGAACACGGATCAGCAGTTGTGTGGTTATGAAAAACAAGGAAGTTGATTACACTGCATACGTGTGTACTTGCTTCCTTGAGCCCTTAGATAAATAAGGAGTGGTGCACCAAAGTACAACAATCTATTAGCAATGGAAGGATAATATCTCTCCTACAAATGTAGCTAGTTTGTGTAGATATTGGGAAAAAATATATACTAGAACACAGTTATGTTTAAAACCTAAATTGAAGTAGAAAGAAGAAACTTCACTGAATGCCTTCCCTCGCTCTCTCCAGAGGAACGCGTCGTGCCCCTGGAGGTCTGCCGATCCAAGCTGTCGCGCCACCTGCAGGGCGTGGTGTTCCGCTGCCACAAGTGCACCTTCACCTGCTCCAGCGACGAGAGCCTCCAGCTGCACATCCACAAGCATGACGAGCTGAAGCCCTACCGGTGCCAGCTGTGCTACTACGACAGCAAGCAGCACGGAGACCTGGAGGCCCACCTGCGCAGCGAACACAAGGTCAGACCCAGCTCTCCCTAGAGACACGCACACATACACACATACACGCACCAACACACATGCACTCTCACACATACAATAACAGACAGACACACGCACAGACACACACACCGTCATGCATGCACTCTCACAAACGCAAAAACCGACACACACATTCACATGCACAGAATGACACACACACACACACACACACACACACACACACACACACACAAGCAGACATATGCACACATACACACATGCACTGCACATGCACAGACACAGACCCATGCACTGCACACACACAGACACACACATATGCACACACACACACACACTGGGAAACACTGATACAAACACAGACGCACAGTCACATTCAGCAGACATCCCATCGAGTTGCTTATATCCCTTACAGTTTCCTCTACAGTATGTGGGATAAACTAGTTTATTATTTTATAGATCACAGGTCCCATTCTCATGTCTCTCTCCCCACACAATTCTTGCTACCATAATAAAATCTGACAGGGAGCTATGCACTATACTGCTGTGTTATTGTACTCTTGGAATATGTGTGCCATTTAAAGTTGTTGTTTTCTTAAAATAAATATACATTACAATAGGACTTACAAACTTCTCCTGCATGCGTGAGGACATTTATTTTAGACCAGAAAATTACACTATTGTCTTTCCTTTATCCTTGCTTCATGGAATTTCAGAAGAATGTATTCTTATATTGAATTATTTCATGACAGAAATATGATTTAATACCAGGATTCATTTCAACTTAAATCCCAAGGATGTTGAGCTGAAAAGAAGCTCAGCATGGCCTAGTTTTGGTGTCACCTGACTGTCTGATTCATGTGGGTACTGTTTTGGTAGCACTGCAATAGCTTCTGAAACAAAATGAGAAAAGGCAATTACATTGTGACAATGTTACTGCACCAGTGCAGAGACGTGCCTTTAACACTTCCTCCAAATTTATTGAATATTTTGAACCCTTTCCCCCTTGTGCCAGAGTTGTGCTTACATTATTTTCTTGAGAATTGTGTTTTTGGAAGGTCCCCACCCACACGTAACAGTAACAGTTCTACACATTTGCGGGTTGTTGAATTAATACTATGATTAAGCATGGAACTTGATCATTGATCAAGCATGGAATTTGTGTGTGTGTGTGTGTGTGTGTGTGTGTGTGTGTGTGTGTGTGTGTCTATGGCCCTCTCACGAACATGCAGTGTTTGTTGAACACATGCTATATTGTATAAATTCCATTTCCCATATTTAAATAATGCTATTGAAATGCTGCAAAAAATTAAATGGTATTTCAGATTAGCTGCCTGCAAGGGTTCAGTGGCACAAGCAGGGAAACCAGTGAGTTTGGAACTGCAGTATCCCAGATATACCAGATATCCTGGATGACATGCTGAATAGCATTGTGTGAGGAAGGGCTAGATTCTCTGCATGGAAAGAATGGAAAGAATCTGCATTCCTGTCTCACTGTCACAACATGGGGCAGAGAAGGAACGTCTTGAGGTATCTAGCGGTCACTGTTTTGTCAGTGTCTTCTCATAAGAGAAATGATGGATCAATACTGGCCAGATGATTGATGAGATGTAGAATTCTCTGTTGCTATCCAGCAATAAAGTAGTATAATATATCATCTGATGGCACAGTGAAGAATTTCTCCATTTTAAAGAAAATACACTCTAGCACTTTATTAGGAACCTACTTATTCATGCGATTATCTAATCAGCCAATCATGTGGTAGCAGTGCAATACATAAAATCATGTAGATACGGATCAGGAGCTTCAGTTAATGTTCACATCAGCCATCAGAATGGGGTGAAATTTCAACTGCGTCATAACTGTTGTTGCCAGACTGGCTGGTTTGAGTATTTCTGTAACTGCTGATCTCCTGGGATTTTCACGCACAACGGTCTCTAGAGTTTACTCAGAATGGTGCAGAAAACAAAAAACATGCCAGTGGCTGTTCTGCGGATGGAGAGAGGTCAACGGAGAATGGCCAGACTGGTTTGAGCTGACAGAAAGGCTACAGTAACTCAGATAACTACTCCATTGTGTGCGAGCAGAAAAGCATCTCAGAATACACAACACGTCGAACCTTGAGGCGGATGGGCTACAACAGCAGAAGACCACGTCGGGTTCCACTTCTGTCGGCCAAGAACAGAAAGCTGAGGCCGCAGCAGGCACCAAAACTGGACAGTTGAAGACTGGAAAAACATAGCCTGGTCTGATTAATTTTTGCTGAGGCATACAGATGATAGAGTCAGACTTTGGTGCCAACAGCATGAATCCATGGACCCAACCTGCCTTGTGTCAACAGTCCAGGCTGGTAGCGGTGGTGTGATGATGTGGGGAATGTTTTCTTGGCACACTGTGAGCCTGCTAATACCAATCAATCATCGCTTGAATGCCACAGCCTATCTGAGTATTGTTGCTGACCATGTGCATCCCTTCATGGCCACAATGTACCAATCTTCTCATGGCTACTTTCAGCATGATAATGCACCATGTCACAAAGCAAAAGTCGTCTCAAACTGGTTTTATGAACAATGAGTTCAATGTTCTTCACTGGCCCTCCCAGTAACAATCCAATAGAACACCTTTTGGATGTTGTAGAATGGGAGATTCACAGCCTGAATGTGCAGCTGACAAATCTGCAGAAATTGAATTGCATGATGCAATCATGTCAACATGGAACAGAATCTCAAAGGAATGTTTTCAACATCTTGTGGAATCCACAAAAACATTAGGCTGTTTTGAGAGCAAAGGGAGGCCCTACTTAATATTAGTATAGTGTTCCTAATAAAGTACTCAGTGATTGTAGATGCTTTGTTACTATCCAGTAATATAGAAATATAATGTACCATCAGATGGCACAATGAAGAATTTTTCATTTTTAAACTAAATGTATGCTCTCTGTAATATGTACTTTAGCTAAACTTATAGTTTATTGTCTGAACCACTGTGTCCTGTGCACAGTAATGGATGGAATCCATATTCCTGACTGCTGTGTTGGGATCCTAATCCCTGTTCTCACAGTTGTACGTGTGCTCCATTTCAGGTGATCCGGAACTTCGAGTTGGCCGGGCAAGTCAGCCTGGACCAGCTTGAGGCCTTGAAGGACAAACGGACCACTCTCAGCAGTGCCGAGGAAGAGGAGGGGGAGGAAGAGAACGAGGAGGAGGAGGAGGAAGAAGAGGAGGCTGAGAAATTCGACACGAAAGGTAGAATGCGGCGTTAGTGGTAAATGGTTGCCATTTATATAGTGCCTTTATCCAAAGCGCTGTGCATTTGATGCTTCTCATTCACTCATTCACACACACACACACACACACACACACACACACACACACACGACGATTGGTTGCCATGCAAGGCGCCAACCAGCTCGTCAGGAGCATTTGGGGCTGGGCGTTTTGCTCAGGGACACACCCAGGGCAGAATCGAACCGGCAACCCTCCGACTGCCAGACAACTGCTCTTACCGCCTGAGCCAATGTCGCCCCTGGTGGTCATGAGGATGTGAGTAAGAGCGGTTCAGTTTTGCCTTGCCTTCCTTCACCTCGTGTGTGGCCTCCCCCCCCCTGCCCAGATGTTCCCGGGTCCCCGAGCAGCAGTCTGTCGGCCTGCAGTGAGAAGCGCTTCCCCTGCGAGTTCTGCGGCCGCACCTTCACCCACAGCGGCGAGTGGGAGCGCCACGTCCTCCGGCACGGCATGTAAGTCAGCCCTCTCCCCGCCTCAATTCATCCGCTCTCTCCGCGGCTCCTCACCGCGGCGGCGGACGGTGACGCTTGTCTTCCTCCCTCGCCTCGCTGTAACTGCAGGACTGTTGGGAGCAGGAGCGCCGAGGCCTGCTCGTCCCACACGATGGACGCCGCGGTCCAGTCGGAGACGAGCCCGCTGGGTGTCATGGCGGACGGAGACGGAGACGGAGACAGCCCCGGCGACACTGTGCAGGTGGAGAGCAAATATCCCTCAGACCTGCCAAAGGAATATGCCCTGAAAGAGGAGGAGGGGGAAATGCCTGTGACCAAAAACGATTCTTAGGAAGAGTTCTGCAGCTTCAGTTTGTACTGTACTTGAAAACCATGGATTAGGCTGGTGGGGTGTGGGACAAAAAGGCTGCTTTTACAAACACTTAAAAAAAACCCTGAAATAACTACATGTTTAAGGAAACCCTCATACTTTGTTTGACTTTTAAATGTAACACATTCAAAATTAGAGACTGTGTTGCATCCTAAATAGAAAAAGAAATGTACTTGTTGAACCTTGAAAGTGAGTTGGTCCCCTAGGACAGATGCTATTATATTGGTAACCAATAGTGATTGGTACTGTAATGAAGTCATTCAGGTCAAATTCTGTGTGTACAGCTGCAATAGCAAGTGAATATGCACAGATTTAGGTGTATTTCTGTGTGAATTAGGTAAAGCTGAGATTTCTTTACCCAGGCTTATTTTTCCTCTTACTGCAAAATTCTTTTTAAATATTTGGCTTTTTTAATTTTCCAAATCTGTACATTTCACCGCCTACAGAAGGGGCACAACCCTCCAACTATTGAGGAAAACCTTAAGCCAATGTAGCAGTTAATGTGGATGGAAGGTTTAGATACCTTTTTCCAAAGGTAATCGCATTTCATGAGCATCCAGTGGTTCCTGTCTTTTATTCACTCAACTGCTACAGGTTAATTATCACCTTACTGATTTACCATGTGATTGGCTGTTGAAGACTACTGAGTTCTCTTATTTTCTTTCTTCTTTGTGTGATTTGACCCGAATGATGACTTACAGACATTACATTTTAGTGATTCTGTGTTAATCTATAGCGAAATTCCTTGAGGAATAGTGGCTTCTTTTTATATTCATATCAATGTATACGTTTTAGACATTTAAAATAGTTGATCTTGCCCCCACATTTGCAGCAAATTGCTGTTTGTACCTTTAGGAATTGCCTGCACTTCCACATTTTAAATTCAGAACAAAATTGCCTAACTTCTAATTTACATGCAGGCCAGAATAGAATAACATTTGACACAAGCACTGCATGGTTCTCTATTAGGGAAACTGCACGATTCAAACTTAGTCATAAATGCTTTTGGTTTTTTTAAATATATAAATTCAGATTATCCAATAATCTTTCTGTTTTGTTTCACATTATGTAAATGTATGAAAAAAGGAGAAAACATCTGAAACTGGTATACTGTTAATCTTTCAGTTACGTTTTTCTTATTGACCTTAGAAAGTCCTACAGAGTGAATGGTTTTCCTGTTTGAAGCCAGTTTGATATGAGCAGCAGAATCTTCTCAGAACCAGGGTTAACTGATCCTTCATTGTCCAGTTCTGTCGGAAATAGCATGTGCATCAGAGGCAAAGGTGGGTGGTGGTTTGGCAACCTGTAGCAAAAAATAATAATAAATAGAATTGGGTGTAAATCTTAACTACGACTAACACCTTGCCATGTCCTTTATAATGTAATCCTGAAGAAATTGGTAAATGTAGTAATCGTGTCTGGTTTGATGAGACTGATTAAAAAATAAAATAAAAATAATAAAAAATAATAATAGTTTTATGTTTTAGAGGTTGCTGCTCAAATACCCTAAAGCCTTATCGATATTAAGAATAGCAATTGTTTTGGCACTTGATTGAAATAGCTTTTTCCAACATCAGTTGGACCAACAAAAAAAAAAAAAAAGCAATTCACATGAAAAATGACATTCAGCCATGAAAAATATATACTCAAAGATAACTGTTTTCTAGGTACCAAAAGTGTCAGCTTCCAGAAAATGTGGCCGACTCTCTTTGCTATGTTTTTATTTCTTGAACAATCAGCCATTGCTACAAGCCCAGGATAGCCCAGGATAGCCCAGGTGCTTCTGGGTACATTCTGGGAATTCCGCATGCTGTATTCAGCCGTGTACAGATAACAAGCTACTTGTCAAGTGTTTGAAACTGTGGTGTCTCAGAAGGGATAGTTTGAGCTTTTCCTTTACATGTTGTTCTCTTATGAATGGGGTGGGGTGGGGGAGACAAAGTTTGGAGTTGTCTGGCTTGTTGTTAGTTTAAAAAATAATGTACGATATATCTGAACATGAAGCATATACTCTTTTCTTTTTTAAAAAGTGAGGGCAATAAGGTGGCAAAATCTTTTTTGCACCTCTTTTCCTTCATAAGGACTAGCCTGCCTTTTTTAAAATAATAATAATTAGAAAAATGTTAAAGAAATAAGCTTTTAAATGGCAGCTGATTGCTAGCAGTTCCCATTAATAACACACTGGAAACTTGTATATATTTTTGTTTTTGTTATGTTGTTTTACCTTCTATACAGACTGTTGGAAGTCACCATAGTTTGACTTAGCTCCTCCATTTTGCCTTTCTCCTGTGAAAAACTGATTCCTGAAGGTGGATTGTGATGTTGCCTAGAATGGTTGTTTACACTTTTATTCCATTTATTTCTGGATATTCTGTAAATATTGTAATTCATTTGTCTTTTTTAACTTGTTAATAAAGTTACAAGATAACATTAGACTGGGATTTTCTTTTGCCTTTTTCATCCCTTGCAATCATGAATTGTATAGGATTAACATACCTGAGTAAATAAATTCAAAAGGAAAGATTTTGTGTCTGTGAAGATTACTTCAAATTTACAAGCAAAAGGCCTAAAACTTACTGGACACAATGTAATTTGAAACACCTTACAGAGATTTTTAAAGTTTTAATAAATGGTATACACTATAGGCAACATCCTGCAGCCAATGTACAGTACCATATGTTTTAGCTAGTCCCATATAAGAAAAAAATAAAAATAATAACCTCTAATATACAATTCCCTCCAAAAGTATGGTAATGCTAGAGGTCACTCTACTGGCTGCCGGTTGCTGCCAGGGTCAGATTCCAAGTTTTGACTCTGGCCTACACTGCAGCCAATAGGACAGCCCATTCCGACCCACAGGACATAATTCAACCTAACATTATTTGCCATCTTCTCCAGCCTAGCTCCCCAGTGGGGGAACAGACTCCCCATTCCTCTTCAAACTGCTCAGTCACTGCCCGTTTTCAGCCGTGGTCTGAAGACGCATTTCTTCAGACTGTATTGCAATTAACTCCCAATGCTACTCCACTACAGGCCTATCCCCAATGTAGTATCATTTTCATGTAACTCTTGTATTTTGATCTTTTAGCCCTTTCAAGGATCTTAATCTAGCACTTTCATGTTGTATCTTCATCTTGATAATTATAAGTCTTTATCATCTCTTGTAATAATGCCTCACTATTAGTTTATGATGTGCCATAACCTTACGGATTTAGCCTATGCTTACCGTGTGAACTAGACTTGATGTTCATGGCTATGGATCTCTGATATCTTATGAGAATTGTACCTCATCTGACCTGTCTTCTGTAGTTGTTCCAACAACCCTTGTTATGCACTTGTTTTACGTTGCTTCGGATAAAAGCGTCTGCCAAGTAAAATAATGTGTTGTATGGATCGTTCACACATCAATAAGCAGTAACTGTCTAGTCTTGGTTTTAGTCTTTGTTTTAATCTGCAGAGATTGCATTTCGAGTCAGTAGGTATATGCCTTAAAAAAAACGAGAACCAACTATGGCTTAAAAACAAGTAATTTGTAACCTGGGAGAACAGAAGAATTCATGAACAAGGATAGCACAGAAATATCCAGGGTATTTCAAGTATACTAGGTACAGTGGTGTGAAAAAGTGTTTGCCCCCTTCCTGATTTCTTATTTTTTTGCATGTTTGTCACACTTAAATGTTTCAGATCATCAAACAAATTTAAATATTAGTCAAAGACAACACAAGTAAACACAAAATGCAGTTTTTAAATGAAGGTTTTTATTATTAAGGGAGAAAAAAAATCCAAACCTACATGGCCCTGTATGAAAAAGTGATTGCCCCCCCTGTTAAAACATAACTTAACTGTGGTTTATCAAACCTGAGTTCAATTTCTCTAGCCACACCCAGGCCTGATTACTGCCACACATGTTCTCAATCAAGAAATCACTTAAATAGGACCTGCCTGACAAAGTGAAGTAGACCAAATGATCCTCAAAAGCTAGACATCATGCCGAGATCTAATGAAATTCAGGAACAAATGAGAAAGAAAGTAATTGAGATCTATCAGTCTGGAGAAGGTTATAAAGCCATTTCTAAAGCTTTGGGACTCCAGCGAACCACAGTGAGAGCCATTATCCACAAATGGCGAAAAACATGGAACAGTGGTGAACCTTCCCAGGAGTGGCTGGCCGACCAAAATTACCCCAAGAGCGCAGTGCCGACTCATCCAAGAGGTCACAAAAGACCCCACAACAACATCCAAAGAACTGCAGGCCTCACTTGCCTCAGTTAAGGTCAGTGTTCATGACTCCACCATAAGAAAGAGACTGGGCAAAAATGGCCTGCATGGCAGAGTTCCAAGACGAAAACCACTGCTGAGCAAAAAGAACATTAAGGCTTGTCTCAATTTTGCCAGAAAACATCTTGATGATCCCCAAGACTTTTGGGAAAATACTCTGTGGTCTGACGAGACAAAAGTTGAACTTTTTGGAAGGTGCGTGTCCCATTACATCTGGCGTAAAAGTAACACCGCATTTCAGAAAAAGAACATCATACCAACAGTAAAATATGGTGGTGGTAGTGTGCTGGTCTGGGGCTGTTTTGCTGCTTCAGGACCTGGAAGACTTGCTGTGATAAATGGAGCCATGAATTCTGCTGTCTACCAAAAAATCCTGAAGGAGAATGTCCGGCCATCTGTTCGTGACCTCAAGCTGAAATGAACTTGGGTTCTGCAGCAGGACAATGATCCAAAACACACCAGCAAGTCCACCTCTGTATGGCTGAAGAAAAACAAAATGAAGACTTTGGAGTGGCCTAGTCAAAGTCCTGACCTGAATCCTATTGAGATGCTGTGGCATGACCTTAAAAAGGCGGTTCATGCTCGAAAACCCTCCAATGTGGCTGAATTACAACAATTCTGCAAAGATGAGTGGGCCAAAATTCCTCCACAGCGCTGTAAGAGACTCATTGCAAGTTATCGCAAATGCTTGATTGCAGTTGTTGCTGCTAAGGGTGGCCCAACCAGTTATTAGGTTTAGGGGGCAATCACTTTTTCACACAGGGCCATGTAGGTTTGGATTTTTTTTCTCCCTTAATAATAAAAACCTTCATTTAAAAACTGCATTTTGTGTTTACTTGTGTTGTCTTTGACTAATATTTAAATTTGTTTGATCTGAAACATTTAAGTGTGACAAACATGCAAAGAAAGTAAGAAATCAGGAAGGGGGCAAACACTTTTTCACACCACTGTATATCTAGTGGAACAGTTTGTAAAGTATTGGAGAATTCTTCAAGAGTAGGAAGAATCGAAGGCCAGATTGGAGTTTCACAAAAAAAATACAGAAATAAGCCAGGAGAGTTCTGGAGCAATGTTATATGGACAGGGTTGCACATATTTATTGATGATGTAATGGAGGATGGCAGCCTTAAGATGAACTCCGATGTGGACAGGGAGATTTTGTCTGGCTATGTACACAGACATTCCTCCAGCCTCATCTGCTGGCACTTCATCCTGCAGCATGACAATGACCCCAAACACACTGCCTACACAACCAAAGCTTTCATCAATGGGGGAAAAAGTGGAATGTTTTTGTACTGTCCCAAGTCCAGGCAAGCACACATTTCACTTGCTGACGAGGAGACTGAAGACCAAAACCTTCCAAAACAAAGATCAACCTAAACTGCAGTGAAGGCCTGGAAAATAATTTCCAAAGAAGCTACCAAATATTTGGTAGTGGGTTATAGACTTGGTGCAGTTATTGCATTTTAAGGGCTGTTGGGAGACAGACGAATTTGTGTATTGGACCACTTCACATATGATAATGACTGCTATCAGTTTCAAGGTTCCCCCTCTGGGGATTTTCCACTGGACTCCAGGGGGGAGCGGGCCTCACAACCATTAAGGATTTGAATGGCCCAATCCGAGGTGCTCGTGATAGGCGCAATTCCTTACCACCAATCAGAGGTTACACTTGGATTTGTAGACATATTTGAATATATGCTAATGTAATCCTTTAAAACATCCCAAACACCATTGCTCTTTGGAACATTTTCCTGATTGTAATAAACTTTCCTGTTTTCTAATGACGAACATCGGATCTGCTTCTTCCTGTGACAACGGTCATCTTACTGGTTCCTGGTAAAACTTTGTTTTACTAACAGGGCTATGTAATATTAGACTTTCTTGCTTTTAAGTTAATCCATTAATTTTGAACAGCTGAAACTTGGGGCACAAGAGCAGTCGTTTCTGTAAAGTGATAAAACATATAGGCATTGAGACACCATAAAATAAAAGCTGATTGCCTGTACTTTTGTCTCGTATTCATCTTTTAATCTCAAATCCAAAGGCCTTAAGAATATACAGTATGATATAACAATATAACACATTTCACTCTCCTGTTACCACTTTTTTTTTAGGACACTGTATATAGTTTATTTTTGCATGTCCCTTGACTTAAACCCACGGCTCAGGGCTGGAGAAGAAAAAAAGAAAAAAAGAAAGAAATGTGTTGGGTTGTTGTGATGCTCTCACTGTCATCACAGATAAGAGAATGTGACAGTCAATCAAACTGTGAAAACCAGACAAAGCATTTGGATATTCATTGCTGAGGCCCCATGTGTATGCATTTACCCCAGGTCAGAACAAATGGGGTGAAAGGATAAAAGTTTTCCACAAAGTCAGAAAGGCAGGCCTTTCTTCATTGACTAGGCCTACACCCACTGCTGTGCATTGCCATGTGAACTCTTGGGTTCCATCCTATAGTGTTTTTGTAGCTTTGAAATTGCAGATGTTATCAAAATACCAGACTAATTTCCTTGTGCATTATGTTGCTGTGACTCTTATACAGTCAGCTCCAGAATTATTGGCATCCTCAATAAAAATTAAGAAAAAAAGACTGCATATGATAAACAACACAGATGATAATCTATGTTATATTCCAACATATTGGAAAGCTATATTATGTTTTTCAATACATTTCAATTTCAATGTTTTTTATGAAGTTTATGATCTTTTTCTGAAAACCATAAGTGTCAAAATGATTGGCACCCCAAACAATTATTGTATATGAAATAATACAATAATACAATTGTATTTAATTTATATTATATTATATATTATACCTAATATTCCCATCACTTCCTGTTTCACTAGAGTATAAGAGGTAACAAGCATGCAAAATCCATTTGTCATCCATCAGCATTGGAAAAGCCAAAACACTGTCAGTTCAGAAGAGAAAGACGGCAATTGACCTCCAAAAGTCTGGTTATGGGTACAAAAAATACATAAACAGTTAAACATACCGCTTTGCACTGTAAGGGCAATAAGAAAAACAATTCAAACATGGTGAGGGTGGCCATAAAGAGCCAAAGGATCATGATTTAAGAATTGCACAGATTGGTTGCATCTTGGGGTGACCAAGTCTCAAAAAACCCCATAAAACACCAACTTCATACCAACAAACACTTTGGAATGGTGGAACAAGGAAAGCTATGGTCACACAAGACCAAAATTGGCCGTACACACCATGTTGACATGTTTGGCGGCAAAAGACAAATGCATACAAGGAGAAACACCTCATACCTCCTGTCAAATATGGAGGTGGGTCATTGATGTTTTGGGGATGTTTTGCTGCCAGTGGTCCAGGGGCACTACTGAAGATCAAGGACATTATGAATTCAAAAAGTACCAGGCCATTTTAACAGAAAATCCAGTTGTCTCTGCTAGTAAGCTGAGACTTGATTGTAGGTGGATTGTTCAGCGGGACAATGACTCCAGGCATACAGTATACAACAGAAGTGAGTACACCCCTGTGCAATATCACTTAAATGTCAAATGATTCAATATTATATCACCTCTCAATGATTGTATTATTTCTAATTTGACAAGTAGAGTATTTCCTCTTAAGAACAATCAGAAACAAATACTTTAGAAAGACTATATTGAAAATACAGGCCTCAAAGTAGAAACTCAATGTAACAAAAGTGAATACACCTGTGATCATTGAACCAAAATTGAATACACCTGTGATTACCAATTAGCCTAATTGCACTAATTACATCAACATGGTTATAAAATGACCTGGGAACACCAGAACCTTCTCAATTCTGGACCTTTGAGCTGTCTCTATCTGCATGTCTGCATCATGGCTCCACATGGAAAACAATTGCCAGAGGAAATAGAAAAATCTTCACAAAGATGGAAAAGGATACAGGAAGATTGGTGACCAACTAAAAATCAGTAGAAACACAGTTGCAACAGTAATCAGGAGGTATGGAACGAGCCATAGTACCACTAATCAGAGCCGCAGTGGCCGTCCTCCTAAAATGAGTTTCTGTGACAGCTCAGACAGTGCAAAGGACATTGCATAGCGTCAACCTCCATGGATGGCGCCACAAAAACAACCTGTGCTTGCTCTTCAGCACAACACTGCAAGATTTAACTTTGCTGAAGAGCAAAAAGAAAAGCCCAGTGAATATTGGGAGCACATTCTTTGGTCAGGTGAGACCAACATAAATTTGTTTGGCTCAGATGGGGTCCAGCATGTTTGGAGTGAACCTGGCCAGGACTACCACAGTGAATGCATAGTCCCGACAGTGAAGCATGGAGGTGGGAGAGTGATGATGTGGGGCCGCGTGAGTGCAAAAGGGGTTGGGGAGATGACATTTATAAATGGCACCATGAAGGCCTGTGGATATACCAAAATACTGGCTGACAAGATGACTCCCAGTCTCCAGAAGCTTGCAGGAGAGGATTATTCCAGCATGATAATGATCCCAAGCACACTGCCAAAATCTAAAGAACAAAAGAGTGAAAACTATGACCTGGCCAAGTATGTCACCAGACTTGAATCCAATAGAACACCTTTGGGGTATTTTAAAGTGAAAGGTAGAGCAACACAACCCCTCCATGGTATCCTCCATGCCGAGGAGGATTGAGTCTCATCAAAAATAAATGTGGACATACCAAGTATTGAGAAAATAAAATATTTGAATCTCAGTAATGAAAGGTGTACTGGCTTTTGTTGCATTGAGTTCCTACTGTGGGGCCCATATTTTTTTATATAGTAAATCTAAACTGTTAGTTTTTAATTTTACAAAAGAGCAAATACCCTACTGTTCAATTTAGAAGTAATGAAATTGCTGTAAGGTGATACCATTTTGAATCATTTGACATTTAACAGGGGTGTACTCATTTCTGTTGTATACTGTATGTACATTAAAATCAACACAAGAATTGTCAAAAATTGAAAACAACATCCATGTTCTGCAATGGTCATCTTAGTCTCCAGACTTAAATCCCACCAAAAACATGTAGTCTGAACTGAAGAGGGATAAACGCAAACCCAAGGATATCAATGACCTTGAAAAGTTTTGCATGGAGCAATGGTCAACAATCCCTCCAAATGTGTTCTCTATCCTTATTGCAAATTATAGGAAAATACTTTTCACATATTGGACCTGACTGTACATACTGTGTTTGATCATTTACTTCACAGAGAATTACATTTTAGTGGCAGTCACACCACCCTGCAGATATATGAAGTATTAGAAGATGTAATGGATCATACACAAATGTAAGTTGTTGCATTGCTGCCTACCTGCCTTGTTCTAAAGACAAATTTCCCTTAATAGTCAGGTTGTTGTCTACAGCACTCTTACCTCCCTGTTGACAGTAAACCAGGCATTCCACAGGACATGCAGGTAAAGAACCTTTCAAAAGATAATGTAAGGGAGACGCATAAAACCCACTCCAGATTTTTAGAATTCTCCAAACTTCTGCTCCAATCCTGTTCTTCTCCACAGCACTTATATAAACTGAGGGAGAGCACCTAATAGTCTACTTCAGGAACGGACATGATTTTAAGCACTCTTTCCCTCTACTTTTTGCAAGTCCCTGTGAGATGTTTCCAGTGTTTGATCACTTGCACTCACAACACATTTTGTCTCCCCAGACTAGAGGGAGAAATACTGTTTGGTTCATGAAAGACTTCTTATTCTGTTAATACATAATGAATGCTTTGAGCGGGGTCTCTCTGATGTGTACAGAATGGGAAATGACTGTTGTTTAGCTGGTACCTTTGGGGAAACGGAATCTTCTGGAGAATATTCTTAGGTAATGAAAATGCAACAAGACTTCACATTTTTATCTGTGTAACGTTGGCAGGGTTACCACCACAACTGGTGGTATACTGTTGCTTAGCTATGCTCCTGTGGGGGTTTATCCTTAATGATGTCGCTCTGACATGCTTTTCTGAAATCACATTCAGATTAACTTTGCTTGTAGCCTGCACAAAGTGAAAATTCTAATGCAACAGCATATGGTGTTCTTGGCCTCAAGAAAGGAATTGCGGCTGAATTCTCAAATCTGTCCTATTTTCTAAATAATTTCACACAATGGTCTGTATTAGGTGACCATGATCTTGCTCCTCTTTGACGTTGCTTAAAAAATGCTGAGTTTACTTTTCTATAAACTAGATAGACAAAAATTATTTTCCTTTATTGATAAGCAGATATCCAACCTTGGAAGTTTATCTTGCCTTGGACTTGTTTCTGGGTAAATAATAAAGTCAGATGTACACTCAGTGACCATTTTATTGGTAGACCTGAACACCAGCAAAATGCAAATATTTAATCAGCCAATCATGTAGCAGCAATAAAATGCATAAAAGCAGGCAGACATGATCAAGAGCTTCAGCGGTTGTTCAGACCAAATGTGAGAATGGGGAGGAAATGTGATCTAAATAACTTTGACCGTGGAATTATTGTTTGTGCCAGACAGTGTGGTTTGAGTATCTCAGAAACAACTCATCTTCTGGGATTTTCACACGCAACAGGGTTGCAGAGAATGGTGCAAAAACACAAAAAGCATGCAGTGAGCAGCAGTTCTATTGGCAAAAACGTGAGACAGGTGCGTGAAGGGTTGGACCCAAAATGCACGACTCAGACAAAAGGGGTGAAATAAAGTCCCGTCAGGGCTTTATTCAGGGAATGTCCAGTGAGCGTAGTCAAAAAACAAGCAATGTTCATACACGTAAAATCCAGCTAAAACCAAAGTACAGTACCGAGGGAGAAGGCGGTCTCGTAATCGGTACACCATGCAAAAAGTCCAGTAGCCAGGAAAGCTGTCAGCGGGGCAGAAGTACAAGTCAAGACCGAAGTCTGCTCCGCGGGGCAAAAGCACAAAGACAGCAGGCAAAGTCATGGTACAGGCAGGCAATGGTCAACAAAACAGAAGTCAATAATCTTTGGTCAATAAACAGGCTTGGATCGTAATGGGTAGACAATGGCTTGACAAACCCAATAAAGAGTGCACTGACAAACATGAGGCAACAATTTTGCAAAGACTTGACATGAAACTGAGCTTATATGCAGGTGTAGACAGGTGTAGACAATTAGCTTGAGAGCAGCATGAGAATGGAAATCAGGTGTGGAGGATTGACAAGTTAACAAGATAATTAGTAATCGTTAGTAATAAACCTATCCTACCCTGGCATTAGTAAATTAGTAAATGACATGCACAAGAAACGTAAGGTAACATGAACACATGGTTAGAATGTTAGTATTACCCAATCCTGATCTAGCGTTAGTAGATTAGTAAGTAGACAAGGGAAATTAAAACAATTAGGGAAGCGTGAGTGACAGAAAGGGAGAGAGAGAAAAAGCATGAATGCAAGGTTTGCAGAAAGACACGAAAAAGTGTATGCTAAACAATGAACGGAACAACATAACATGAAACAACATAAATCGTGACATAACAAGTTTGCGAAATTATGACTATAACTATATATACACATAAAAACGTGACGAGACTAGACTAACATAATACGTGACATGACAATAACGTAACTAAGACAAAAACTAAACATAAAACATGACGTGACAAACATGAAACAAAACGTCTTGTTAATGAGAGAGGTCAAAGGAGAAAGGGCAAACTGGTCAAAGCAGACAGGAAGGTGACAGTAATGCAAATAACCACGCATTAGAACAGTGGTATGCAGAAGAGCATCTCTGAACACACAACACGTAAAACTTCTTAAGTGGATGGGCTACAGCAGCAGAAGTCTAAATACTAAGTCTAATAAATACCTAATAAAGTGCTCACTGGTTGTATTTAGAATACTGTTAATGGTTTTGATGGGGTACGTATGGAATTTTTGGAATGTAAAATCAATTGATACAGTAATTGCCTGTCAATACAATTAGTATGAGACAATGTCATCTAGCCATGTAGTAGACACGCAACTGAGCGATAAACAAGGTATCACCTCAGCCTGTTTCATTGAGGCAGGCTATTTCACATGTCTAACATCATCTTTAAAAATAGATGGAAGACTGAGGGGACAAGGGAGTGAGCTCTGAAACACACTGTACTCCATGCTTCAGATAAGCCAAGCCAAGATAAGCCGGACTCACAGCCCAGGAGACGGTGGAGCAGCCACAGAGCTATCCAGGGCATCAGTGGAGGAATGCTGGTTAAGCAGCTGCAGTTCACCACACTCCAGAGAGGCTGGAGCCAGAGACGGTGTCATCTCACTAGGTTTCAGTGTATTATCTTACATTAGGCCACCGGTCGGTATCACACTGACCATGATCAGTAATCTAGTGCACTGACCTCTACAGTATGAGCACGACATTGCAAACTCAGATTCATAGCTTTGTGAGAGCGTGACCCCGCCTAATGAAAGAATGTGGATCAATTATTATTATTAAGAGTGCATTCCTTTCCATCTGTCACTTAAAATGGTGACGTTGGTACCATTCAGTTTTTAGCCAGGTACCATTTAGACATAGGTGTGCATACACTATAACACTATAAAGACACAGGCTTGAACCTGTGTAATAGTTGTCAGCTGTCCACAGGTCCTTTCTGATATGGGTAGGGTGGGTTTACATTGACCATAATCCCATTGGATTACGATTAGTCACATTATTTCCTCCTAAAGCTCCCCATGCAGGCACAACAGTTTAAATGTTGTCGGGGCCAAATTGGCTCGGTCGGAGGGTTGCCGGTTTGATCCCCCGCCCGGGCTGTGTCGAAGTGTCCCTGAGCAAGACACCTAACCCCCAAATGCTCCTGACGAGCTGGTCGGGGCCTTGCATGGCAGCCAATCGCTGTCGGTGTGTGAGTGTGTGTATCAATGGGTGAATGGAGAAGCATCAATTGTACAGCGCTTTGGATAAAGGCGCTATATAAATGCCTGCCATTTACCATTTAAAGTGAGGGACAATGGAATCAAGATTCAGCCACTCCATTCGTGAACTGTTCAGGAGAAATAAGATAAAGTTTATTGTACCCACTCCCTGTTTTGGCAGGCTTTACAACAGGGAATGATGAGAGGCAGAACTGCCGCCAACAAAGTTTCATCGATTGACATTAAACCTCAATAAATATTGCGTAATTCATTGTGAGTTACTGGAATAACTTGACGGGTCATTTCAAGCCAGATTTTTTGTAAATGTGCAGGGTATGCAAGTATGCAAGAAAAATATGCAGGTATGTTCATCTTGTACATTTATTTCTATTTTATACCGATACAGTATGGAGCTTATAAATAAATAAAGAATCCACAATATAATGACACTTTCAAAATTATATCAAGTCATTCAAGTCAGTCTAATATCTAGTACTTGTATGGGGCGGTCCCTATTACAAGGCTTTCCTTTATGAAAGGTTAAACAAGTTCAGGTAAAAAAAATGGCCGTCCTTCACTCTGGGGTGAAATTTGGCTGGGCTGAATGTGGAGGTCAGAAGCTCACATCTCCTCTGACACTCTGAAATCCAGTGTCTCTTCCCTGGGCTTGACCTGAGTCCCTGGCCATCCACCTAATGCAGCTGGCAGAATCTACTGTACATAAAAGTAGAAGAGGACGATTCTCCCCACTAGGACTGAAACTCCTGCATCTTTTATAGAGCAGGCCACAGTGTCTATCTCTCCTAGATAATTCATTTGAGTCTGCCCCTTTTAATGTCCCAAAAGCACCAGAGGTGTTTCCAGGTTAAGTTTAAAATTAAATGATCTTTGACAGATGATGGGTCTACTGCCTCCTTGTCACATGGTCACTTTTCTCAATGCACTCAATGCTCCATAGAGGAAATACAATGGATTTAACCCAACACTTTTCATTGAGTTTGAGTTCTCTACACGTTTGCGGAGGAAATGCATGTTCAAAAGACTACTGACTGTGGTCATGTAACTTAACAATGTTTAGAGGGCACGTTTGAAAAATTTTCATTTTCACAGATAAGCGTTGACAATGTTCCCTTAAATAGACAGGTAAAGGACCTTTCACAACATCTCACCTCAAATAACCTACATTCTACATACCTAAAATTGCATTGGTAGTTCAAGTGAGTTTCATTCCTTTTAATCTATGCAGCACACCTTTGCCTAATGGTGAGTTTCACAGCATTGTAATGCAGGCTGCAATTATTATTTTTTTAAAGAAAATGTGCTGAAATATTGTACTGATACTAAGAAATATGAATATTACATGAGAGAGGTCCCATAGCACAGGGCAAAGGAGGTTAGAAAATGTATGAGGAGAGAAGGCCGAGAAGCAATGGCTCTGTTCCAGCCAGTACCCCCCATTGTTTGTGCATCTGTTGCCTTCTCCTCCGATGCGTGTATTTGCATGAGCGGGCTGAACTGTTGCTTCCACAGTGAAGAGGAAATGCCCAATGGAGCTGTCGGAGTTTAGTTTTGGGGAGGATAAGGGGGGAGCTTTATTATCTTCGTCTTCTGATCCTATGTTTAATATGTGACTTTGTGACTCTTTTCACATTGGGAAAAGCCTTCAGTCTACCAAGTTTCAGGCACCGAGATGATCCCTTTCATTTCTGCATCTTTGTAGGTTTCATTATTGCTAGTTTTCATCTTCAGCTCTGATCTAAGAGGATAAAAGCTGAGCACTAAAAAGAAAAGATAAAAACACCCTTTTGTAGGGAGAGATGGCTGACAATTTGAATGACTAAGATGTTTATTTCAGAAACATATTTTCCTCTGGAAGTCAAAGCGTTTCTCGGCCACCTTCAGTTTCCATGGCATTAGGGATACAATGTGACGTCTAGCTCACATCACATATAGCCTATTCACAGGCATTCATGTAGGTTTGAAAGGAGATGTTGACATCTTGATGAAATGATGTAATAAAAGCCCTTATATAGATTTACTTGGTTGCACTGCCTTGCTATCAATTAAATAGCATCAACTGCCATTTGTGCCTGTCCCCTTCTGATCTCCCTTTACAATAAAATACTTCAATTTCTTTTTACTGCCTGTAATATTTCAGCCACTGCTATATTTATGAAACTCAATTTGTTCTCTGCTTTTCCCTTTTTCACTTCCAGGTATTTGTCCACATTAGAGCATACCTCACAGAGATCTCTATGTGGATGTTGTACCACCAGCTTGAATAAATTTTACCAGAACAGACCTCTTCTATTTACCCTCTCGAAGACTTTGATTGACCTCATCTGCTAAACATTGCTTCAGTAAACTGGTCCTCTTGGTTTTTCTGAGCAACATAATACATACAGTGAGCTCCATATGTCTTAATATGTTTTTTGATTTGGCTATGTACTTCACAATCTTAAATTTGTGATCAAACAGTAGTGTACTGTTAAAGTGCACATTGTTCTCTTTTTATAACCCTATCCACTTTGTCCCCTTGTGGTTGAGTTATTGAAAGTCTCACATTACTGTTGCATTCATATTTATAGAGTACAAAAAACTGTGACTTAATAAAACCACAAAATGGAGATTGTTAAAAAGACTCTCCGCTAGCAAGAACAGCAGTTTAAATGCTTATCAGCTTCTTATTTGCAAAGCAGGGCAATAAAACTCCAGCCTCCCCCTTGCCGCCACAGTTTATGACCTCCACCACACCACATACAATAAAAGGCATATTTTAACAATACTTGATACAATTTCTCTACGGCAAATAATCATGTTGCAATATAACAACAAAATATACAATTCAGACGTTGTATGAATAAACACATTGGTTGTTTTTTTCTTGTTCATTTTTATTGCACATCCGGCTAACATATTTCCAGTTTTGTAGAAATATATGTTATTATTCAATACAAACATATTTATGGAAGCAAAAATATAAATAATAATAATAATGATAATAACGACACCTGGTTATGAAGCTAGGACTGTTTTCTGGCTAACGTTAAAGTTTATTTCACAATCCATTCAGCTATTTTCTTGAAAACTATCTTTTTTCTGGGAAGTGAAGGTTGTCTTGAACTACTTCTTATTGTTGCGAAAATGCATTGCTAGGTCCTTTCAGTACCAAACTAACAAACAAACTAAAACATGGTATACTTCTTGTACAGGGTTTCCTACCCTTTCCAACAAGGTATAATGTGTCATATTGACATGACGAACAGGTTAGGAATATTGCTGTGTACACATTGCAGAATGAATATACAGATGTGTGTAATTACATAATTCGGACTTGCTGTCGATAAACCTGCAATGTACTGGCTAACGAGGCTAACGGGTCTCTGGTTAACCTAATTTTGAAATAAAGTTCCACAAGAAATGTGATGCACGTTGGTTAGAAAGCATTAGGGTGAGTAATCATTTTTGGGAAACGTTTTGGACACTTTGGGTATGCTTTAAGAAAACATAGGCTCATATATGTGATTAAAATACACATGAAGATTAATAGAAAAATAATGTTCAAAACATAAACCTAAAACAGATATTTCGTATTTGGAGAGATTTGGGGACACTTCAGGACATCTCGTGCAGTTTTGGGAAAACCCATTTGGAATTTTAATGCCTTGATATCTGTACCAAACTTTGTACACAAGTTGACATCAAGTTTGTGCACAAATCTAAAGTAGTTCTGCATTGGACTTTGACTTGTAAATTTAGATATTCAGTGCTAAACTATAAAACATAAGGCATTTTGTAATTTCTTTGTATTTTAGTGTATCTATTGTGTGCACTGTATGCAAATGCTCAGATATGAATTTGTTCTGTTTCAAATATCTGAATGATACAAGCCTCTGTAATGTAAGTCTTCAACATGTGTGTGCAGTAAATAGTCTATGTATATGGGTACCAGAGAATGTCAAAGAAGCCATTATGATGCTGAGAAATAAGAAAGAAAAAAACAGTTGGAGACATAAGCCTTAGGTTGACCAAAAATGAACTGTTTGGAACATCATTCAGAAGAAAGAGAGCACTGTTGAGTTCAGTAAAGGACCTGGTAGGCCAAGGAAGACTTCTACAGTTGATGACTGCATAATGAAGAAAAACCCCAAACCACCTGTCCAACAGATCAGAAACACACTTTAGGAGCCAGGTGTGACTACACTGAGGCTACAGAAGCTACACTGCAAGACCACTAGCTATCCACAAAAACAGAATAGCCAGGTTACAGCTTGCTAAGCACCTAAGTTCTGGAAAAAGGTCTCGTGGACAGATGAGACCAAGATTCACGTATCAGAGTAATGGTAAGGGCAACGTTTAAAGGCCAAAAGAAGCTGCCCAAGATCCAAAGCATCTGTGAAACATGGTGGTGGGAGCCTTATGATTTGGGCATGTATGGCTGCTGCAGATACTGGCTCACTTGTTGATGATACAAGTTTTACTTTACAAAGGACCAAATTCCTACACTTGTCATAATTTATGAGGTAACTGCTGATAGCAGCAGAATGAATTCTGAAATGGAAAGAAGCATCTTATCCAGTCACGTTCAAGCAAATGCCTCCAAACTCATTGGATACAGCAAGACAGTATATACTACTGTATTATAACAATATATATATAATAATATCTTAATTTAGGGCAGTTGTCTGAAGTTAGGAGTTGTTTATCATTCACCCAATCTGAATTCAATTCAACACGCATTTCATATGATGAAGAGATGGCGTAAGGCAATTAGCTCCTGAAACAAGAAGGAGTAGAAGATGGCAGCAGTACAGGCCTGGCAGATCATCAGCAGCATCACCACAAGCTACTCAGCACCTGGTGATGTCAATGGATCACTGACTTCAAGCAGTCATTGCATACAAATGATACGCAACAAAGAACTAATGACTAATCTCATTAACATTAATGTGTGAAACCTGTGTAAAAGTGTGTAAAATTACCTTGTAATAAATGTTGAGAACTTTAAGCAAATGTGAATGGCTTGATTACAAATGTAAAATTGTGAAGTACAAAGCCAAATCAAAAAATCAAAAATCAAAAATCAAAAAAAGATGTCTTTGTCCCAAAACTTATGGAGCTCAATGGATATGTATAATTACTACTGTATCTTGTTTGGACAGCCTCCCCGCTTGTGCCATATCAAAACATTGTTTGTAACCTTTTAAAATATATCCATTTCTCACCTCTACATTTCTCCCTTCACTGGCTTACAATGACAATGTTCTGCTTATAATGTAGTATAATGCAAAGCACTTGCCTACTGGACAGTCTTGGGTATGACACCTTCATACCATTCAATCCATCAGCAGGCCTGAAATTCTTCTGCAGATGCACTTTGCTTGGCAACCCCTGGTCATTTGGCCATTCCTCCCCTCTGCGTATATACAAAACTCAGGTTTTTCCTCGTTGGCCCCCCAGTGGTGGAATGAGCTACCTGCAGACATCAGAGAGCAGATGCGTACATTGTGTACTGTCTACTAATAAAAACACACCTTCTCAGACTTTTTCTCTGAACCTGTAATCTTCATTCCTGTCCATTCTAATGTAGTACTGTATGTGTATGGTTACCTGATGCAAGGTTACAGTGTACATATGCATTGTTTACAACCTGACAAATAAAAAACAATAGACTCCCTGATCATCTGTATTACAGCATAATTTACATTTTCTTAAACTGGCTAGAAAGAAGGCTGCTGTGCACACCGAACAAAGTATGCAATTATGAGAACAAAAAATATGTCCACTCTGTATTTTTGCTCCAATGGGTTTATTCTTGCTATGTTTCAACCAGCAAAGTCTTTGCCAGGCAAACACCCAAATCCCTTTTTCCAACTGTTGCCTCACAGTTCAAGCCCTGCTGGGGCCTTTCTGTGTTGAGTTTGCACCTTCTCCCCGTGTCTGTGTGGGTTTCCTCTGGATACTCTGGTTTCAGTCCCAAGACATCCAGGTTAAGGACTACAGATGAAAATTAGCTCATTAGCTAACTCTGGCACATTTACATTGATGTGGAAACTGAATTGCTGATTAATGTGGACTGTAGAAAAATAAATAAAAACCTTCAGACTGTGAAGCATATACAGCTCAAATCATGCAGTGATTTATAGGCCCTCGGGAACATGGACTGAAACATGACTAAATAAATTGACGCAGTGTCATGGATTAAGTCAAATGTTCCAGGAATCATCAATAGCTAGACTAATGTACATATTGAGAGAGGAGAGACAAGAAGAAAGCCACTGATATTGGCTCATAAACTGGCAAATGCTGTTTAGTATGGTGAGAATAATAAACTCATACTTGAATAGTTCCATTATAATTCTGTGCACTCAACTGGATTGATCAGAAAGGAATTAACCAGTGCATTTGTTTTCACAAGCATTTGTAGTTTAACAAAGTGAGCAAAGTGGGCTAGGTTCTCAGGGTGGGTAATTTATTGATAAAATTCTGACAGAATAAAGGTTTTTAAGTGTTAGTCCTGTTCTCTTTTAAATAAAATATTTTGGAGGAATTTTCAGGGAAATCACATGAGAAAAATATGTGTCCATGGTGACCAAAGACACAAGTTGCCAGTGTATCATGGTAATGACAATGTGAAATCCTGCATAGTATACCTTTAATATATCTAACATATAAAATAAAAATATATGAAAACAGAGATCTGAATTTCTCACAAATATACAATTTATAATGAGTTGAAATGAAAACTGTCCTGCCACTAGAGGCACACTGAGGTGCACACAATTTAAATATTGAAATTGAATACTGACTACAATTCTAAATTTGGTTATATGACAAAAGAGACATATTTTATTTTATTGAGTGAATGAAGTGGAATAGTACTGGGTAGGAATTTAAATATATTGTCAACTTTAAGATGTTTTACATATTAAAATAATCATATGAAAAACTACTATTTATTTAATAAATCAATTATTCTATCAAAAATACATATTCACAAAATACTTTAGTAAAAAGGCTTGTCATTGTAGCTTTTTGAATTAATCCTGAAACAAATGCATCCAATGTAAAACAAAAAACCAACAACAACAACAACAACTGCATTTTAAATAGTTATATGGCATATAGACATAATCGTAATGAATATATTATGAATAAAATAATAAATATTACCTTAATATTAAGCACTTGTCTTTCTGTTGAGTTTTGTGTTCTTAGATAGCCCGTTTGATTTCTGATGTCAGTAGCAAGACTAAGCAAATGTAAATGTACATTTTAAAATATGTATAATGTCAATTTAACTAGACAGATATACTAGTGAAAGTAAATTTTTGTTCTGTCATAGTACCAAGCCTGATCCCCAAGCCTTGCAATAATTTTCTATGGACAGATTAATCAAAAGTGGAACTTTTTTAACAATAACTTTTTCTTTGAAACTCTGAAGCTGAAGCATAATTGTGTTCTGTAATAAGACAATAATCAAGAACACAAAAGCATGTCATCATCTACTTGAATAGACATGCCATGACAGAACCTGAAAAGAGCAGTTTATGCTCAAAAACCTACCAATTTGTCTTCATTAAAGCAGAAGAGTTGGTTAAATTGATATCAAATTATAGTTGTTTGTAAGTGTTTGGTTGCAATTATTTCTGCTAAAGGCAGTGAACCCAGTTATTAAATGTAAGGAGGCAATTACTTTTTCACAGGGGTGGCATGGATGTTTAATAAGTTTTTCCATTAAATCACTGAAACAATAATTAAAAGAAAATGTGTTTGTATTTACTCAGGTTCCCTTAGCCTAATATTACATTTTATCTGAAGATCTGAAACCAATTAGTGTGAAAAATGTGCAATAGGCTAATAAAGGAAATCAGGAAAGGTGCAAATATTTTAACACTGTATATATGAATACGTCTTTTATGACATTAGCCTTAAAAAATTTACCTAGTGGCTAAATGTTTTCAGTTTTTCACCTTTATGACACCCCTGTCTGTTCATGTGTCCATTTGTACAGGAGTGTATTTTATAGGCCTATCACACTTTTGTTTCGCAGTGATTCTTGGATTCTTCACCCGGAAGGTCGACGCCAGAGGCACGCTCCGTAGTTTGCGCAGTCGCACAAGCGTTTAACACTCTGCGCATGTGTATTCCCTTTCAGGGCCAGGTTTGTTTATGCCCAAAAAAATTACAGAAAAAATGGCAGCGGACAGGCTGTAATGAGCTAGCAGAAAGAGTCTGGAAATATACGCGTACATTTTAAAAGAATCCAGGGAGTCCATAGACTAGTGAGACAGAGTACTCGCACGTCGCCAAAATGCAGATCACTTTGAAAACCCTGCAGCAGCAAACGTTTAAAATCGACATAGACGGAGAGGAGACGGTGAGCGCGGGTGGTTACACCATGCATGGGTCGAAAGTGGTGTAGCCTACTCCATTGGGAAGGGTGGTAGTTGGTTAGCTATCTAGTTCGGTGGCATATTTCTCTTTGGACTGGGGGTGATATTAGTTGGCTAAGTTAGCTATTACGTCTAATATAATTTAGTTGGCAACCGCAACAGCTAGAACAACCAGCTAAGCTAACCAACTTGACACGTTTCGTGTCCCAAAAGTGTCTGCCTCAAATTGCTCGCTATTAGCAAGGTAACCGTTCAACTAGCTATAACGATAGCTAGCTTGCGAAAGTAAAAGTAGGCTAACAGTTAGCTGCTACTAGCGTTAGCTACTCGGTTAGCTAACATCAGTTAAAAGCATATGGTTTGTATAATATTTAATGTTAGCGTGTAGGTTAGCAGTTAACGAATTAAATTAGCATGAGCGCAACTGAATTTCGCAATATGTTCGCTAATTTAATACAATGAAGAGGTTAGTCTAGTTTGCTAGTTAGCTTAGCAAACAGTGGTTAGCTAATTAGCAAACAGTCGGAGAGCATCGCATATGCTAGGTTATCGAAGTCTCGAGCTACGATTATAACTAGCTAACGTTACACTTATTGAACGTTAAGTTACACATCTAATATAATATTAATGTTGCTTTGTGAGAGTAGTTGGAAAACGTCTGCAGTTAAATTCGGTTAAATCGTTGCTAAGAAATTAAAAGTAAGCCACCTGGCCCTGGTCAGCTCCCAGGTTTCGGAACGTAGCGCTAGGCTAGTTAGCTAGAGCTAACGTTTGTTCTAAGTCTCAACATTATAATTTAGCTACTCAAAGTTAGCTAGCTAGTAGCTAACGTTATGTGTGTTGGGTGGTGCCTTGGAGTCGTTCAGCGGAAGCCAACTATATAACGAGCTAACTTTACGAACGACCGGTATGCAATGTTAGTTACTTCACGTAACTTCCAGAGGGGACAAAATGGGAATTGGCCTGTAGAACCATGACTTGGCACATTATGGCGACTCTTGTAGACCGAATTTAAGTGCTTATTACAGTGTGAGATAGAAAGACTTGTGTTGAACACTTTTGCTGAACTTTGAATATACGCCTGACATGGTTGTAAGTTACTGCTTGGTGTAGCGCGGTCATCTCAACCTTCACTCTTTATATATATATATATATATATATATATATATATATATATATATATATATATATATATATATATATATATATATATACACACACACCATTAGTGATCTTCATCATAACGAGGCTAAAAAAATTAAGTCCCCGTCAGACAACCGTATGAGCAAACGTCCCTCCATTTTGTGTCCTCAGGGTAGTCGGGTACTTCGCAAACAGCCAGTCCAAATCCTAGCCCTGTGTGAGAATGCTAACGCTTGAAAGATTAACCACTCCAAAAAAAAAAAACGTGATCTTCAATTAAGATTACACTTTTGATTTAAGCTCAGTAGTGTTCATCTGAAATACAAAAAGCAGATTGAAACTGTATATGTGAGCCGAATTATTAAAGGGCATGATATTTAGTATGGTAAAGCCTGTATATAGATTTGTTTGTACTGATTTTATCATTTTGAAGTAGTTGCAAGGACTAGTTTGTGGTTGTGCCCAAATCCTTTGCCTTTTATTCCATGTTTCAATGTTGTAGAAATAGCAACACTTAGCATGCGGTATTTGGACTCCTCTGGAATCCAAACAGTTACACCAAGTGTTTCACTGTTAAAAACAAGTATAGTTCTGCAAGTTCTGTGGCTCCAGCTGTCCCATCACAGAGGCCCTTTTATAGAGCTCTGCTCTTAATTGGCTGTGTGAAACAAGCCCTTACAATAATTGGGGCCTTACACTTGTGTCCATTGCAGAATGGGGGCTCAGTTGTTTGACCCTTCACATGCCTTTGCAGGCCTGCCCTGCTACCACACAGCTGGTGATCTATCATTTTTGCATGGCTGAGCCTATGGGAGACCAGGGATGTCCCAGTAAGGATTCTGTGCAGAAATTCCCTGCTGGGCTATTTTTGTTGGTCAGTAATGCATAGTGTGTCCACAGAATCCACTCTGCTTGGGAGATTACAGTTTTGTGGGCGCAGTTGGCATTGGGGCTATCAGGATGTGGAACCAGATGTGGGTATTCGGGGCACACCTGTGCTGAAAGTGTGCAACATAATGAGCCACCCACCAGTCCAAAATTGACCATTATTTATGTAGACTATTTAAAAGAAGGCACATATGGGTAAAACAATTTAACATTTCATTTAAAAAATGAAAAATTTGAAATATCAGTGATCAATGTTCAGTGGTATTGACTGTTCTTCGGTTGGTCAACCCAGGAAAAAAAACTGCCTAAATAAACATACTTCTAGTGAGCCCCCCAAGGACATCTAAGTCTGATAAGAGCTGTTTTTTCCACCAGTGGATCTATGAACTTCTTTGCTGCTGTGGATTTGACTTGCTAAATCTGAGTAGCTACTGAAGTGCTTTATTTGAAGTTATTGTTGATTTAAACTTATTTAAACTTATTTGAACTTGCATGTGTCAGTAATGACATGATTTGATGAAGTCCAATATAACACACTGGCAGAGTAAGTTCAGGGAAAGGATTTTGTATCAGGCGTCAGGACATAGGACTGTATGGAGTGGGAGAATGGAGCGTTTCTTGTTTCTGTTGAAATTGTGTCGACGTGTAGTAAAAGTAATTCCTTAATTTTACCTGTTGTATTCTTCTGTTTAATTGTTTCTATTTGAAAAAAAATTTTTCTTAAAGGTAAAGGCACTGAAGGAAAAAATTGAGAATGAGAAGGGAAGAGATGGCTTTCCAGTCGCCGGACAGAAGTTGATATATGCCGGTATGTTCCTTTATTTCTTTATTTTCAATTGGCCTAAACAGTTCCCCATTCATTATTTAATGAAGCAGTAGCAGCATACTAATGCAAAAAGAGGTGCAAGGATGACCCTGAAATTGCATTTGGTAGCTGTAGAGCAGTTTTGCTAATGAATATTGCCCTGATTCAGTCTGAAAGATTTTAATCGGTTTCATGCAACACTTGCTTGATAATCTCAATGCCAGGTAATAGCAGGGTCGCTACCAAAAGCCCTTTAGTTACCAAGCTGCACAATACAAGAGGCCATTATAAGCAAAATATAGTGAATACATTTCTCTTGAAATGTATATTTTTCTGAAAATAAATGCAGGTGAAAAATTAGGCAGTGAACACACTAACCCAACCATTAATATTTTAAGACTTGTTTCCAAAGCTTTTGCACCATAATATTCTGAAAGTCTAGTCAACATTTTTAACAACAACCTTTTCTTTTTCTTCTCCAATTTGCAATGCCCAGTTGTAATTGTAGCGCATCCATGTCCCTTCGGGTTCTCTCCAGTAGGGAGTAAGTAAATGATTGATCGAATGCGGTCAGCAAAAATGGCACTCACATTTTACAAATTGTTTCTTTGTCTGTGAATCGGTCAATTTGGCTGATGTCATGTCAAATTTATTGTTTTCTGGTAACACGTGACAAGGTAGAATCATTTATTCACTCTAATTGAACGATTCCCCGTTTGCTGGCCATCTTGCTAGTCTTATTTTCCTCTCACATTTGAATATCTATGCTGTAGTTTTTTACTTTAGTCCATTTGTCTGCATTATTTTTCTGAAATACAGTGACAATACAGACCCCTTCACTTTTTGCACTCTTCATTGTGTTGCACATGGATAAAATAGCCATTTTTGCCTTCCAATCTACCCACTCAATATCCCATAATGACAAATGTTTTTAGAAAATGTGGAAATATCATAAAAAGAAATTCACCAGAACCGATTTATGCTTTCTATTTGTCTGAAGGCTGGAGGTTCCAGTACTTCAAAGAAACAACACACTTACATTCCTTGCATTCTGTTTAGAACCGGTTCTGCGGAATTTGACTCCACCATGAAGTTTTGACACAGCAGTACCATGTTACACTCATGAAGTCCAATTTTAATCACCCACTTGCATTTTCTTTGATAATAGTGATGCTATACTGTATCTTCATCCCTGCATCATGGCGACAGTACGAGAAATAGCTGTAGTTTCTGCTGTGCTGAAAATTCAATTTTCAATCCTTTATTTAAGCTTTGTGATTCACAATTTATCCACAACACAGGAGAAGATCGATTAGAATATCTAAATCCATCCCCCCCACACATGAATAAAAGTATGTTTCCACTTCTGTTGAGTTTTTCAGAATGTGAATTTTGGGCGCATTGCTTACCGGAAAACGAGAGGTCCATAGAGGTCCATTATATTACATTACATTACATTACGTGGCATTTAGCAGACGCTCTTATCCAGAGCGACGTACAACAAAGTATATCATGCAGAACTGCATCTAAGAAAGTTGTCAGATCTAGAAATTATATTAGATCTCAGTGAAACTATCAGGATGGATAGATAGTACTGTTGGTAAGTGGAAACATGCCTTAGTTTCATTTTTGGGTGAACTTCCTCTTTAAGATTGACAAAGATTACATGATTAAAAATGTAAATGCATGTTCCCTCACAGTTTTTAGGCCGGTTATATTTGCATGCCGGTCCCAATGCTACAGCATCCTTTCGGTGTTGCGAATCCCATGGCCTACCCACCCCATAGTTAGCCATTTGCAACATCTCCTGGAAGCCCATGTGGAACGAACGAACGAATGAACAAACAAACGTTTTTTTAGCAACAAAGTGCAGCTTGTGGACTTTTTGGCTTGCAATTCATTTATCCAAAGTGCTTTACAATTGATGCCTCTCATGCACACGCACACACACGCACACACACGCGCACACACGCGCACGCACAAACAGCTATAGACTGCCATGCAAGGTACCAATCAGCTTGTTGGGAGCAGTTGGGGGTTAGGTGTCTTGCTCAGGGACACTTCAACACACCTTTTCGACTGGCAGACAACCGCTCTTACCTTCTGAGCTAATGTCGCCCCCGAATACCCTAGTTTGCGGAGTTTCGTATGTGCTGTAAACGCTGTTGGGAGTGGTGTATTATCTGTATCTTAATTGTTTCCCCCCTCCCACTTAGGAAAAATCCTTAATGATGACACCGCACTCAAGGAGTACAAGATTGATGAGAAGAACTTTGTGGTTGTCATGGTGGCTAAGGTGAAAACATGCAAGTTTGAATAACTTATGTTAAAGATATAAGAATTGGAACTTTCGAGTACAGTGCTGTGAAAGATGATTAGCGTTCCTGATCCAATTCCAGTCGAGAACTTGATTTTGCCTGTCACATCTTATATACTACAGGACATAGACTGTCCTCCCAGTCACGTATCCAATAAGAAATGCTTTCACTGATTGCTCTTGCAGCCTCCCGATTTCCTCCAGGACGTTTTAAGAGTTGTTCTTGACAAATCATGCAATTATAATTCTTTCATTTGGGGCCATGTACCTAGTCTGGTGTAGTTATAGCAGTTTGAGACTCAGTAGAAGGTGCTAGATTATGATTATGAAAATTTAATTTAACTTGTGTCTGGGCAAATCAAAGCTAAAGAAGAAACTAAATTTAATGTTAGCACAGCAACAGGATATTAAAGTGTGTCCATTTTTCTAATTGTTAAAACGAGATGTCTATAAATTGTCAATAATTGTCAATAAATTAGCTTGTCAAAATTGGCTATATATGCTGGCCCTGTTAACCCCTTATGGGCGGATGCGACCTGCACGTTACAGCTCCGTTAACAGACAGATGCGACACCAGCATTGTATTCGAATGATCGTATGACCGTTTCTCAAGACCGCCGGAACACATTGCGAGTACAAGGGCGCCTTAGTCCGTAACGGGCTAACGGTTTCATCTGGTATTCAATGGCTCTTCCTTCCAGCCGAAAGCAGCAGCAGCAGCAGCATCATCATCAGCTGCCCAGCCCTCCCCCGCTCCCGCGGCTTCGGCTTCGGCCCCGACCCCGGCCAGCCCCGCCACGGCACCCACTCCCGCCCCTGCCGCCTCCACCACTGACGACGCCCCGCCCAAAAGCAAAGAGGAGCAGCCGGCTGAGGAGAAGCCCGCCGAGAGCCCTGCGCCTGCTTCCTCTCCCGTTAGGTACTGTCGTCGCCTCAGGTCAAACGCCGAGTGCCTTTAACGTACTGAGCAATGAGCTATCCTCAGTCACTACCGTTCTGAAACCTCATCTGCGTTTCTTTTGGAATGGTAAGGTCATTTCAGATTTTTCCCCTTGAGTCGCGACTGGAGTCGAAGGAGACATCCGCGGGGGTGGAAGCAGTATTACCGGGAAGTGTTGTTCTTGTACGCAAGGAGTTTTCAAAGAGTCGTACAGTCTGCCGTGTTAGATTGAGGCAGAGACCCTTGTTCTGCTGATGTCCGAGTTTGATGCAGTGCTTGATAATAGAATGAGCTGTAATGTGCTGAATGGCCCGTTTCAATATCATTCAGTACCATCTGTCCACTTTAGCTTTTTGATTACATTGGTGAAAGTCTAACAAAATATTACAGTGAGTGCAGTAGTTGTTGTGTGTGAAAATCCCAGGAGATCAGCAGTTTCTGAGATATTCAAACCACCCTGTCTGGCACAACACAACAGTCTCTAGAGTTTGCAGAGAATGGTGCGAAAAACAACGGAGCAGCAGTTCTGTGGGCAAAAACAGGTGGCAGGAATGCAAATAACCACACATTACAACAGTGGTATGCAGAAGAGCCTCTCTGAACACACATAGCGTGTCGAACCTCTTAAATGGATAGGCTTCGGCAGCATAAGTCTAATAAATACCTAATAAAGTGCTTACTGAGTGTATATAAATGTAATGTTCATAAGAATAATACATAAAGAATGTCTGAATACTTGCAGAACCATCCCCTGATCCCTCAAAAGGTATTCATACTCTCTTGTTTTTGGTTCATCAGGACAGAAAGGCAGGTTTATGATGATGTCACTAAACTATGTGTAATGCTTAGGTCACCATGTCACTGAGATGCACTCAAAACGGCCCATACCCATGTGGTAACGATATACTTGGCCCTGTTAGGTTTTATACACATATTAAAGCCAGTGAAGAGTGAAAGAAGGATGGCGCAGCGTTTAAAATTGATACGCGGAGGTTTTTCGTAGTTCTGTGACCGTACAGGAGCGTAAATACGTTTTCCGCGACTCGGGCGGTTTTGAGCGCTCCGTGTCTTTCGCCGCGGCTACACCCGCAGCCTCACTGAGCGGCTCTCGCTGAGGTTAATTAAGGGCTGCGAGAACATTTTTGGCAGGTCTGTTTGAGAAAAGGGTGCCAAGACATCGGGGAACAGATGGTATGAAGGTTACATTAACGGGGACTTGAAGGTATTAAGAGGTTCTGTCACTAGGGTGGAATTTGGAGTTTTCTCTTCCCTCTGTGAATAGTATGCTCCAACCCCCCCCCCCCTCCCCGAACTATTTCCAGAAAAAGCTCTCCCAGTTACAAGCTATTCACACCAGTACATGTTGGGTAATTTTTGTCAATGGCAGTGTTGATGGGGGGCTTCCAAATGTCTGAATTGACATTCATATAAATGGGATCCTGACTTCTTAATTATTTTTTTATCACTGTTTGACAGAATCGTAATGCTTTTTCACATCAGTTTCCTTTTTCCTTGCAGCTCATCAAGTCCCTTGACTAATGTGAACATTTTTGAAGAGGCCACCTCTGCTCTTGGTAAGTGTTTTGACATTTATATTCCTCTGAAATTAAGGGGTGGATTTAATTTAGATAAAAAATAATTTTGTCAAATAATGACTGGTTCGGAAATGACAGAAGGTCAGTGTTTTATACCTTAATTTATAATGGCGAGTGTTTAATAAAGTATAGATGGCTCTGTGTAAAATTGGTATTTGTACCTTGTTTGCTTCTAATTATGCAGTGGCTGCTTGTGCAGTATGTCATGTACTGTACTTCTGCTGAGCAGCCTGTAGCCTAGGTTAAGGTACATACCTGGGACCAGCAAGGTTGTTGGTTCAATCCCTGGTGTAGGCGCGATGGAATCAGCTGTTGGGTCCTTAACCCCACATTGCTCCAGGCGGATTGCCCCCCCTGCTTAGTCTAATTAACTCTTAAGAAGATTTGGATAAAAGCGTCAGTAACAGCTGTAACAGTTTCCTGTTAGGCGTGTGAGATGCTGCCATGCGGGTGCAGCCGGGCGGGTGGTTGAATTGCTGCTGCTTTGCAGTGACCGGGCAGTCGTATGAGAACATGGTGACAGAGATCATGCTGATGGGGTATGAGAGAGAGCAGGTGGTGGCGGCTCTGAGGGCCAGCTTCAACAACCCGGACCGAGCGGTGGAGTACCTGCTCACCGTGAGTATGGCCTAGTTCACTCTACACACGTTCTCTCACGGTTTGCTTGGTCTAATCAACTGTAAGTCGCTTTGGACATAAGTGTCAGCTAAATGATAAATTATTACAATTATTGTTAAGAATGAATAAAACTTCCATTCTGTCTGTGGCATAAGCTGACTCATGCCATCTACATGCTCTTATTAACCCTTTCAGTCTCAACCTTATACCTTTTCAACTGTAGGGCATTTTACATAAGTGTGCCTCTCTTTAGACCCCCAAAAGGAAACAGACTGTGTTGACCATGTTGACACAGGGTCAGCAAGGCTTGATGAAAAGACAGTGCTCGTCAATACAGGACTATTGCTCCCATCATTCTGCTTTCTCGGTACAAATCTGCCACCTCAGTGGAATGCTCCCAGAACTGATGAAATAGTACTGTATCGATCATGGGTTTTCCACATACAGTGTTTGGTGTCTTTAGATAGCTCATGTTGTGGGAAATAGTGTGGTGTCATTGGTGGTGTAGTGTATATAGAGGGAAATGTGGAATGCTTCGAGGGGACTCGCTAATATGATCTCCTGCACACTATTCACGTATAGCCATTCATATTACATCTTGTAATTCTTGTAACACATTGTAATTCTATTTCTGCAATGCACATTGTTGAATAAATTTGTATTAATTTGAACCGGCATCCTCTTGACTTGCACCACTGCGCACTTTAGCAGTTTAACGTCCTAACAGACATAGACAACCTAGGATACCTGCACCCCGTAGTCACTGGCCTATACACCAATGCCGTCACAAGATACATAAGTGTTTCATTGTAGGCTATACTGGCCACAGGCATGTCCACGTCTACATAGATAGCGATTGTATAGAGCCACACTATTGGCGGACATTTGCAGTTCCTTTTGCTGAACAGAGGAGCAGTTGAACTTATATTTTGGAGTCAATAAACGAGAACAAAATTAAATGAACCCTGTTCCAGTAGCATTGGTCAGACTAGTCACGTTTCCTTCACCTCTCATACTTCTTATTTTGGGGGTTCTTACACAACCAATCACAATGACTTGTTTTGAGCCCCTATTAAAACCCTACGAAATTTTCTCAACCAAAGCCAAAACCTTTTGCCATTTGACTGGAACCTCTTCATATTGGGCTTGGGACTGAAGGGGTTAATGTAAGATGGCCACTCTGTATTAGTAATGAGTTTGTCATTTATAGAGGTTGACCAATGCAGATCCAGGCAGATGCCAATGTTTAAAGGACATGACAGTATATTTTCCCATAGTAAAAAAAAATGTTGAAAATACCTTGTGTAAATTGTATTTACAAAATGGCACAACAAACAGAAATTACACTACACAGAAAATATTGTCGTTAAATGGCTGTGGATTCTCCAGAATGGCACCCTGTGGTCTAATGTCTTCTGCTGCATAGATTTCTCTTGAACAGAAGTTGTCCTCCAAAACGGAAGGGCACTTTAACTAGGGAAAGGGACTCTCCTGGGCATATCTCCGCTCCATCTTGCATTGAGTGACTCTGGATGTGTGCTGCTCTCTCCCCCAGGGTCTTCCAGCTGAGGAGGAGAGTCACACAGTGGCCAGCCCAGTTGTTCCCCCCTCAGGGGGGGCTCTTGCAGGCACCACAGGGACCCTGTCCTCACCCTCTAGTGGCACCCCCACATCGCCCACTAGTGCCTCTGGGGGTGAGTCTCGTACGCTCTGTGACGCTGCTGTGCTTTGGTCTGTATTACGCCCTTTTCATTGCTTCCAGCCCACCTATTCATATATAAGTGCATATTTCTATTGGTTTTTTAAATTATGTTTTTATTGCACCTGACAACTCGTCAACTCTTCCAACAAGTCTTATTTCCCTGTCGAGGAGTTATTCAGGTCATAATTTAGGCCTACGCAGACTTCAATATTGATCGAGTTTTATTACATGATCATGGTGAGGACAAAAATAAGCATTTGTAGTTCTCTGAAACTGCTACGGTTTTGCCCATCTTTATACCTGGACAGGCACAGAAAAAACCCCACACACATTATCCTGCCATTTTATTATTCTGCTGGGGAAGGGGGCTTAGGGGGTGACACTCTTCCAAACAGTAAATGGGTCCATGAGAGCAATAAACCATTATTGGTTAACCAAACCATTATTGTTTAACTAAGGAGATAGCTCCCCCAATTCACATTATTTTTCAATTTCTTCCATAGTTAGCTAAACCATTATTGTTTAACCACCATAGGAGCCCCCCAGTTCGCATAAACATAGACTCCTCTACATTCCTCATATAAATCAGTGACATTATACTGACCTTCTGCCCCTACATTTTGGAGCGAAGTTGCCCGGATGGGGCAAAATTCCCACATCTCCCTTTAATCATCATCAAAGTTCTGTTGTAAAAGGAGGTTTGCTGCCAGGTTCTCGTTCTTCTCACAGGCGAAGTAAGCCTGTATGACCATCCTTCAGGAAACCCTAGTGCTTTTAGCTGAAACAAGCAGAAGGAGCAGGCATTACATTCAGCACAATATAACTTACACGACTATCATGAGATCTCAATCAGGGGACTTCCACCAATGAATCACAAACTGCTGTCTCGCGTGGCGCCATATCTCAGAGCCCCACAGATGCCCACACGTCTGCATGCGCAAATAGAGACGGTCCTGCCAAAGCCGAGCACGGCCGGGCCGCCGCTCTGAGGGTGGGGGAGGGACTCTGCAGGGAGCATCGCTGCATACAAGCACTCCTGATTGCCCCGGAATCACAGCCTGCGACGGTGCGGGTTGAAGAAGGCGTGTCGATCTCCTTCCGGCCACCGGGGGCAGGGTTGTAGTAGTGTTTCCTCAATATACATGACCGATTTAAATACACGGTACAATTGGCAACCAAAATTGGGAAACAAAATATGAAACGAAATGTCCAGAAAAAAAAGATGACACTGACCGCTATCCCGAGATGGCACTTTAGCTCCCCTGCAAAAGTGAGACGTGTGGGCCAACCTGTTGCACAGTGGGGTGAGGCCTGTTCTCTGTGTGCCCTCAGTTAACCCTCTGGAGTTCCTGAGGAACCAGCCGCAGTTCCAGCAGATGAGGCAGATCATTCAGCAGAACCCGTCCCTGCTGCCCGCCTTGCTGCAGCAGATCGGGAGGGAGAATCCACAGCTGCTGCAGGTAACTCAGACTCATGCCTGTATTCTCCCCCCAACTGAGGAATATTTGCCTCCAAGTGTATCCCACACCTACTTTTTTCTTAAGTAAGAGTAAGGAAGGTCACAACTAGACATTGGCTCAGAGGTAAGAGGAGTCAGAGGGTTGCCGGTTCGATTCCGCCCTGGGGGTTAGTGCTCCTGACGAGCTGGTTGGTGCCTTGCCTTGCATGGCAGTCAATCACCATTGGTGTGTGTGAGAGTGTGTGTATGAATGGTGAATGAGAAGCTTCAGTTGTACAGCGCTTTGGGTAAAGGTGCTATATAAATGCAGACATTTATCATTTACCATATATGGAATGTTTAAGGTGGCGGCTGTTGACCAGTATTTATTGGCCAATTTGTGAGGGAATGCTGGGACCATAGCTGGGTTCCCATGCTCCATGGCAGAGGTATTCTGAAGTCCTAGGTTTTCATGAGAGTCCGTGTTTTATAGTTTTACCGTTAGAACGCGATCCTGGACCAGAATGCAGTCTAATCAGATGGTTTATGAAGGTTGAAAGAGTGCAACTTTCCCTTTCAAGGATATTGTGGCCATTTTAATTTCACTTTATTGATGTTCTGGAGAGTCAGCTTGCTGTTCCTTGTTTATGGGTCCTTGAGTTGGGTAGTGGGACCTTGGAAGGATTCTAGGCCCTCAACATTGTACAAATTTGTATGAGAACACTACTTTAGAAGCATGCATCAAGTGTTCTGTTTGAGGCAATTTCTTTTTTTAAGTGCCGCTGCTTATTTGGCATGCAAATGTTCTTAGTTTTTTTCCCCCACAGACCTATGAGAAAGCGTGCAGGTTTTATAGCAGAATTTCCCTCTGTCTGTCTTCCCTCCAGCAAATCAGCAGTCATCAAGAGCAGTTCATCCAGATGCTGAACGAGCCTGTGCAGGAGGCTGGCCAGGGTGGAGGCGGTGGAGGAGGAGGAGGTGGAGGTGGAGGTGGAGGAGGAGGAGGAGGAGGGGGAGGGGGGGGGGTGGCGGCCGAGGCAGGAGGCGGTGGGCACATGAACTACATCCAGGTCACTCCCCAGGAGAAGGAAGCCATTGAGAGGGTAGGCACTACGGAGAGCGCATTTCATAATTACACTCGTCACAATAAGAACACCAAACTAATAGCAGTTAACACACTAAGAGCAAAGTAGCATTTTGCAGAAGGGAAATGGAATAATTCAAATAAAATGCATGTGTAAAAAAAAATGTGACAAGTCAGTACAAATCCTTACACGGTATGTCGAAGGTATATGATACTAATACAGGTTTAATTGCTATTCTACTGTTTGGGCTGGTGAGTATTTGCTGGTATATTTTAAGATCATGGCACTGTTTTTTGAATCGCCCCCTAATCTCATTTTTTCCTTAACGTCCCTTTCAGTTGTATGTTTAATTCGAAATGAGCCCCCTCCGACTTACTGTTTTAAATTAAAACTCCCTTTGCACAGTTGTGAAACTGAAACTAGGAAGCTGCCAAATAGAGCTGCAACTGTGAGCACAAGAGGAATGGAGGAGAAGGACCCTTGTGTTTGGCAAGCTGTGTATCTTTTCACTGGGTCGCCACAGTTTTTATTCTTCAGATTGTGATCCAAGGGTGTAATGACTAAACTGGAGTAGAATCGCTCTGCTCAGTCCCGTAGGACTGAGAATGTTAAGCTGTGCACTGATTGTGACAGACAGTCGCTTGGACATGTTGCTGCAGCTTTTCTCAGCTAGGATTTTCAGTACCTTTCCCATCTGTGATTACAACATTCCGTTTAATTTCAGAACATGATGTTCAGGTCTGCGCAGAGCGTTCCAGGTTCCTCATAATTTGCCAAAATCTGTATCAATTACTCAATTCCGTGACTTATATTCCACTATCCTGTGCTGTTGGAGGGCCGTGGGAGAAATGGGAGAAAATGGTTTCATTTTATAATCCTTGACATTTAGGGCTCCATTTTCGTAGTGAAATTGCAAAGTCTAAAGCACAGCACGCAAGTCCATTTTAGGTTGTGGTCAGACACACTTTTGCTAGTTTCGAGGCGGATGGTTCAAGGGCAAAGTACGGTGCGAGGTTCAAAAGGGCACATAAGTGTCCTGGGCATAATGTGATGAAAGCGATCAGAACGTCATCTTCCATTCCCTTTAAAGCCAAGACGGAGCCCTTAACGTGAAGTATTATGAAGCTACGGCAGTATTTCACCGCTCTCGGCCTGCGTACGCAACCATTATGAATTCACTACGTTTTCAGAACCCGTCTTGCTCAAGTTTCACTCCCGAAAGTGCACCTGGGGTTTTGTATGTTGTTCCCCACCCAGATACATTTTTAGTAGTCGTTCTTATCTGTTCACATTCCATTTATACGGCCATTTTTTATGAAGCAAGTACCTTGCTTGAGTACAGGGTTAGCAGGTGTGCAGGCGTGGCAGTCTGTAGAGCCACTGACTCCACGAATAGCAGGTACCACTTATCCTCCACAATGGCACTTTCTCAGCTGTTGTCCCTTCCCCATCAGCCCTCTCTGAATAAAGCTAAATATAAGGACGCTTCCTGTCCCGTTCTACAGTGTCAAACCCGCACCTTTCAGTTACAAGCCCAGCTCCAAAACCGTCATTACTGGTTTTCCCCTACGTATCAACTGAAGAAAAAAAACGACAAAAAAAAAACATTGTGAGGAAGATGACTAAAGCTTTATTTATATAGCATTGGTGGAAGTCCCCTGATTGAGGTCTCATGAGGTCTCATGATAGTTGTGTAAGTTATATTGTGCTGAATGTAATGTCTGCTCCTTCTGCTTGTTTCAGCTAAAAGCACTAGGATTTCCTGAAGGACTTGTCATACAGGCTTACTTTGCCTGTGAGAAGAACGAGAACCTGGCAGCAAACTTCCTTTTACAACAGAACTTTGATGATGATTAAAGGGAGATGTGGGAATTTTGTTCAGATTTTTTTTTCTTTTTATGATTTATCATTGGAGGGGGTTGGGGAAGGCCTTTGATTTTTCTAGATCTTACGTCAATTTATCAGCTTGGTAACACTGGATCAACATCTGTGTGAGAGAAAGAACCCGTTTCATAACACTTAAAATTGGTTACTCAGTAAACACCCCTTGCTTCATCAGACAAAAATGGTGCAACTCTTTCTTTTCCGTATAGCTTGGATGAACATGTTTATCTTTTCTTCAGAATTAATACTGATTTAAAACTGGTTCATTGCCAATTAAATGTTTCCCAAATTGTCAGCTACACATAGGTAGTGGAATAGGTTGTTACGGTATTCATACATCAATGTTGTTTTTTTTGTTTTTCTTTTCGATTGAACGGTATAGGCTTGCCATTGCTGTTTAAAGCAGTTTTACACAGTAAAGCAAAATCAGTAAAGATTTTAAAGCAAACTTTGTTTCCTTTTTTTAAATTGCCATTATACTGTTTATTAATCTCAAAGGAATTGGCTCCAAGTGTAGTGCATGCAATACGCTCAGTTTACATGTTCCAGGGGAATTACATGTACAAAAAGGTGAACTATTGCCATATTTTCATTGAGACTGAATGCAATTCATTCTAGTGTTATCAAAAGAATTGAAGGCATGTAAATGGCTTGTAGTAGGTGTTAGTATTTACAGTTCCTATTACTACAATTTACTGTCATTTTTACAGAGAAATAAAACTTTTGAATGTATGAAATGGACATTGTTGTTTTAGCAAGAACTGAGAGGTTAGTTTTAATGTATTAAATTAAGGTGGGAAATGGATGAGTGTTTCTAGCATCTGGCAGGTGTAACATTTTGCTTGGCTACAAGATCTTGTCCCAATTATAATTTGTTGTCTTACCCTTGTGCACTTCAACAGTCAGTCACACAGGATCTGTGTTTTCCTCACCTCTTGAAGGTACTATTTATGCTTTTAAATTAGAGTGTTTTTACATCCATATTGGGTGAACCGTGTAGGAAGTGCAGGCCTTTTTATATATCGTCCCCCCAATTTTTGAGGACCAGTAGTAATTTGACGGCTCAACTGTTTCATCGTTAGTTCATGCAAAATGGCAAGCAAAAGGTATAGTTCATTCTAGGAGTGCCATCTTGCAGAGATCGCCAATAGAACACAAATCGAAAGTTCCAGGTTCATATGAAAAGCTCTAAATCTGTAAAAATGTGTGTGGGCCTTTAAGAAGCAAGAACATGCTGGTGAGCTCAGCAATGGCAAACAACCTGGTAGACCAAGCATGACCAGTGTCGTGGATGAGCGAAGAATACTTGGTGAAGATAATGGTGAAGAAAAATCCCTTTGTAACCGTTGAACAGATCAAGACCACTCCATGATGTAGGAGTAGATGTTTTAAAGATGACCATGAAGAGGAGACAATGCCAATATAAGCTCAGAAGGTTTGCAAACCACTGGCAAGTCTCAAGAATAAAATGGCCAGGGTACAGTTTGCGAAAACGTACATTAAAAAAAACATACATTAAAAAAACCTTTGTAACACTGCAACAAAGTCTTACGGACAGATGAGATGAAGATCACCCTGTAGCAAAGTAATGAAACATGGAGGAAAAAAATGGACAGCTCATGATCCAAAGCATACCTCATCTGACAAACATGGCGGAGGTAGGGTTATGGCTCGGGCATGTATGGCTGCCACTGGAACTGGCTCGCTTGTGTTCATTGATGATGTCACTGCTGATTCCAGTGGCAGGATGAATCGAACAGATTGGACAACGCTTCATCGAGCAGCAGGTCAGTGGTCCAAAACATAGAGCCAATGCAACCAAGGAGTTTCTTTGGACCAAACAGTGGAATTTTCTTGACTGGCCAAGTCAATCACCTGACCTCAATCCAAGTGAGCATGCATTTCATTTGCTGAAGACCAGATTGAAGGCGAAGAGTCCCTGAAACATAGGAGATGGAAGAGGGTTGCAGTACAGGCCTGGCAGAGCATCACCAGCGAAGATACCCAGCATCTGGTGACTTCTATGTGTCCTAGATTTCAGGCAGTCATTGATGGTAAAAGATTTGCAACAAAATACTGAATATGATGACTTTATTTCAGTGTTTTAATTTGGTCCCCTATACAAACATGTATAAAAGGGCTGTAATTACTACATGGTTCAACCAATATGGATGTAGAAACCTCAACTTAACGCTGAAGGTCTGCACTAACCACATAGTAATTTTTGCTGAACATCAAAAAATGTCTCACTGTCCAAATACAGACTGCACTATAACATCAGGTCTTGTGACCATGCAGTGTTTGCCATTATAGAAGGGGTATGCAGCAATACATCATGATGACTCTGCAATCCACTTAATACAGAACAGTTGCCAGAAAGCATGAATACAACACTGAAATGCTACTACAGTATTTTCAGAAAGTATTCAGACCCCTTCACGTTTTTGCACACTTTGTGTTGTATATTTAATTTTAAATTGATAAAATAGCCATTTTTGCCCATCTATACTCAATAACGCAAATGTTTTTATAAATATTTGCATATTCACATTCAAAATTATGAACTGAATTCTATCAGTTACATAATTATTCAGACCCTTTGCTATTGTACTCCAAATTGTGGTCAGGTGCATCCTGTTTGCTTTATCATCCTTGAGATGTGTCTAGAACGTGATTGGAGTCCACAAGTGGCAAATTCAATTGACTGGACATAGTTTAGAAAGGCACACACCTGTGTGAAGTCCTGCAATTCACACTTCATTTCTGAACAAAAAACAAGCCATGAAGTCCAAGGAACTCTGTAGACCGCTGCAATAAAATTGTGGTGAGGCATAGATCTGGGCAAGGGTATGAAACCATTCGGAAGTACTCTCCAGAGATGTGAGAACCTGCTGGAAGGACGACCATCTCAGCAGCACTCCATCAATCAGGCCTTTATGCTAGAGTGGCTAGACGTAAGCCACCCATGGGTAAAAGAGGTTGCCAAACGGCATTTAAAGGACTGAGAGACTATCTGGTCTGACAAGACAAAAATCTCTTTGGGCAGAACTGCAAGCACTATGGCGAACACCGGGCACACTGTTCATCACCTGGCTAATACCAATAGCATGTTGGTGGCAGCATCATGCTATGGGGATTCTTCTCAGTGGCAGGGACAGGGAGACTGGTCAGAATTAAGGGAAGGAAGAATGCTGCCAAATACAGAGAGGTCCTTGAAGAAAACTCCAGAGTGCACGTGACCTCAGACTGGGGTGATAGTTCGCCTTTCAGCACGGCGATGACCCGAAGCATACAGCCATGACAATGCTGGAGTGGCTTTGGGACAAGTGTCTAACTATCCTTGAGTGGCCAAGCCCAGATTTAAATCCCATAGAACATCTGTGGAGAGACCTGAAGATGGCAGTTCATGGATGCTTCCCAACCAATCTGACCATTATAATCTTGAGGATCTGCCAGGAAGAATGGGATAAACTGCCCCAATCTAGGTGTGCAAAGCTTCTAGAGACTTACCCAAGAAGACTCAAAGCTGTTAATTGCTGCCAAAGGGGCTTCTGCAAAGCACTGAATTAAGGGTCTGAATATTTAAATGAGATATTAGTTTGGATTTTTAGTGTATTCGCAAATATTTCTAAAAATGTTTTCACTTCATCATTATGGGTTACTGAGTGTAGATTGATGGGCAAAAATGTGATAAAATTAAATTACAGCACACAGTGTCCAAAAAGTGAAGGGGTCTGAATACTTTCTGAAGCCACTGTATTTCTGAATTAGGCCGTTGGTTTGAAGGCATTTTGTTACCGTTGCATCTGGCAGGCTCAGAGGTAATTGCAATATCAGATTTGTCCACATGGTGGCGAGCGAGCCATGCCACGGAGAAATGCACAGCGAATATGGGCTCAGGGGTCTGGCTTCCTGTAAGTAAAGGATACAGGATTTACAGGTGCATCTAAAAAAAATTTGAATATCGTGGAAAAGTTTTTTTTTTTTTTTTTTTCGTAATTTAATTCAAAAAGTGAAGTGAAATATTTCAAGCCTTTTTTTGTTTTAATCTTGTTTCTTTTGTTTAAGTCAGCAGTCTTCCCCATGATTGTCCGACCAAGTATTGACTACATAAATTAACATACTTTTCAGAAGGTCGACATTTCTTTATTATAAATCCTTTTTTTGATTGTTCTTATGTAATATTATTATATTTTGAGATACTGGAACAAAAGAAAGGATTGAAATATTTAACTTTATGTTTAATGAATCTAGAATATATGAAAGTTTCACTTTTTTAATTAAATTACGGGAAAAATTTACATTTCCACGATATTATACTTTTTTGAGATGCACCTGTAAGGGAGGTGATGGGGAGTAACTAGTATTTACAGTTAAAAATATTAGCAACAAAACACGCAAAAACCTTTTGTGGAAAATGAACTCCCCTGGTTGAAAATTAACGATTTAAGTTGGTTACCAGGACTATTCCACTGGAGATTGTAGATAAGACGATGGGTAAAAAAGACCTGTTAACACTCCTGACAATTACTGCAACAAAACATTTTAAACAGATCTTAAGTGCATTTGTAAACAAGTGCCATGACTCTCATAAATGCCTATCCTGAATAAAGATGAACAATTACTAAATGACCATCTACCCTCATCATTCTTCGAACCAAATTTGGTTCACGATGTTCTCCCATCTCAGTCTTTGGCACACCTGAATGATTAAAAGTGGTAAGTAGTAACTTATGTATAATTTGTTAACACTGTATGTACATTGTCTTCATACACACATGCTATTCAATAAAGCAGAATATGAATGTATAATTGTCAATCTAGGATCATTTCACTCTTAACTGACCATGTCCCTACACCTTTACAAAAATGGAATATGCTGCAATATATTGTGTGGACCCTTTGAAATATATGATGAATCTATTTCACAGAAATGTCTTTCGGATGAGACGTTAAATCACTGCAATGACACTCTCAAAGAGTTGGGCGCTCCACGATGTCCTGGCTAAATTCTCAACCTGGTGAGCATTCTTGTGTGAAATGGCTGCCAATGCATCATCCACGTGGGTGCTATAATTGGTGGTGGTCGAGGTGAGTTTCCCCCTGATCACTGTAAAACTCTGAGTTGCCGGCTGGTGAGAAAAGCGATATATAAATGCAAGGAATTATTATAAGTAGAAATGTTTGAAAAAATATATGTTGCTGAAAGCAGCAGTAATTTGTATATTTATCCACCTGTTGCATTGAAATATATGTGCTTTTAAATATATTGCTATATATTCCATTTGTTTAAGAGTAAAAATAAAGTAAAATATACATCCTGTGTGATGTGTAATTACAGTCCCTTTGAAGAATACTTGTGCCACGATCGCAGCTCCAGTACCTATACAGCTGCTGGTGAAGGACTTTCCTTTTTCTTAGGTTGTTGTAAACATTGCGCCCTATAGGGGGCAGTGTGCACCATTGTTTTCTTCACCCTTTTGACTGCCTGTCCTATATTGGCCAGGGAAATTCCTGATCAACTGGTCTGTCTGTGAAAAAGGGCACATCAGGAGAGATAGAGTAACATCTTAGAAAGTCATCATACTGTAGAAGTCCTGTGACCTGACCCACTTGTTTTGGGTGTTAAGTGGTTCGCAGTATGCAAAATGTCACTCCAGTGTATTTTGGGAAGGGAAGAGTTCAGTCTACATTGTGCTAAACATAACTTGGATCTAGAGACTGTTGTGTATCTTTCGACTTCCCTTTTCCTGATGGATTGGGTGTGCAGTGCTGTTCTCCATTTATTGGTTCATCTCGTGTTATCACACAGCACTCTGAGGGATGGCATAAGCCTGTAACATTACATGCTTACCGTTGATTTATCATTCCAGTTATTTGGATGGAATCCCACATAAATACTTTTTAAAAGCAAGCACCATTTTCTATTCATTTTAGCCGTTTGTCGTCCTTTCAGGGCAATTTTGAGAAGAAGCAAATGAGGTCATTTTAAAAGTGAGGGAAAACATTCCTTATTTCCAAAGTGATGACAAACAAATAAAATAAAAAATACATTGTACGGTCACACTTGCATAATAATTGCTAAAGTTAACATAAAGCAGAGTGTCAGTGGCTGCCAGTCTATGAGGTTATCTGGCTCTGTAGAACCAGGGGATTGTAAATATAATGGAACTGATAAATGAGGGGTTAAGATGGGATATTGTTTCACCACTGAATACTGTCCGGTGGCTTGGCTTACCTGACATTTCTTCTATATGACAAGTGAAAAGAGAACACCATGGAAACGGGACATGTTAGAAGAGTATTTGTTCAGATCTTTTTCAGCAAAACATTGTCTAATTTCTCCTCGGGCAGTTTCCCTTTTATTCATGAAAGCGATTATATGAGTCTGCTCTAAAGTTGTGGATAAACATGTTTAACAATACATCCATAACAGGACAATACGTTTGACTGTACTGTACCAGCAATATACTGAATGGAACAAACTAGAGCACCTGAATATTTGACTTTATACTGAACAGCTATGGCAAATTATGTGTGTGTGTGTGTGTGTGTGTATAATGTTCCTGCTCTATTTACTTTGCTACGCTGCAAGACCACAAACAGGACGCTTGCAAAGCACATCCATAATACATTTTGGCAAATATACAGAGTATAGAACATATGCCATGATCTTGGTTTTATATTAAAATGTGCCACGTCTGGTTAATGAATGTAGTTAGAGAGCCTATATAATAGCATTAAAATGTAAATGGCCAACAGCAGGATTCTCTTCTTAATACACCTCAATAGCTTCGCCAAACAAAGCGCATCAGACATGTCTCTTCCATTGTCTCATTGTAATGCAAAATAAATAACGTATGGCGTATAGGCAACAACATGGACTTTATTGCTGAAATATAATGTACTAGAAATGGCTGAACTCACCGTGCCTTGTAAAATGTGATGTATGCAGGTGCGTAGGCCAGCAGAAGTTCTGTTGCAGAAAGACTTGCACACTGCAGGATAAGGAAAGGCTGAAATGTTTGCACTAATGCACTTTTGGACACATACTTTGCACTGATGTGAATTAATAACATTTTCTTAATCGCACATGCGTAAGTCTGCAGTGCAACAGAATGGCTTCTGCAACAGAACAATTAATTATTATCATTCTCACCAAAGATTATAACCACCCTGTGAAAGCTTTTGAAATCGATCCAGGTAAAAAACTCAGATTCACAGCATAATATTTGTCAAATCGGCTAACATGCAAATCATATAAAAACTCAACCTATAACTATTACCAGCTAATAATTGAAACAACACTGCTTAAAGAATTTATAAAAATCACATTTAACATGAAACCAATGGTGAAGATTTTAAAAATTCCACAGTTCAAACTAGCTGTTTTTTAATTTGTTTTTATTTCAATATTTTGCAAGAATACATAATATATCAAATTTAAGAAAATGTTTTATTTACAAATGTACAAAATGAAATGGATAATATTACAGAATTAGTCTAGAAAAAAATACATTCTTTAAAGAATTAGTGTTTTTATTTATAACTAGACATTATTGCACTTTGCAATCACAGTGCATTGAAAATTGCCATCACCATTAATAAGGGACATCATGTTCACCAGAACCAAGTCAAGCACAAGGAAGACCAGTTTCAAAGAAACAAAGAAAAAACATATGGCACAAGAAAACGTTTGAATTTTTGTTTTTCCTTTTGGTACCTTTAAATACATCTAAGTCTCTGAGCACCATCCTGTTACAAACTATAAATTATTTTGTACCTGAATTCAATGGCTTGCAAAAGCATTATAAAAATATATGTATAATACAATGTTGAACAGTGTGTTCTTATGAAGACAAATGGAATGTTTCTGCTTGAAAGCCATATTTCATGGAGTCATTTTCATGCTCATCGTTCATTTAATTTTTCCCTGATAATCATGCATTTCCAGTCATACTTTGGCACCTGGTCCTCCAAGTTTTGTCATGTATAAGTTAGAATTCCAGTTTAGTCCCCAAAAAAATTTTATGCAATAGATTTCTATAAATATCCAGTCCATTGGAAGACGACGGAAACACCTGAAAAGTTCAACCTTTGTTCGAAGTTCTTTACCATGGACAACATAGCTGGTCATTTGGCACATCTGTTCGAAGGCAGTATGTGGTGTAAGGCCACAGATTTGTTCTTTTTTTGCCACTTTCCTTAATTCTGTCAGGTCTCATAAGTGGCGTTTCATATGCAGGGCGAGATGGTCTGACCTTGAGAAGGCCCGGTCACATTTCTGACACTGGAAGGGGCGATGGCCAGTGTGTTTCCTGTAGTGGCGTGTTAGTTCGTCGGAGCGGGCAAACTTCCAGCCACAACCCTCCCAGTCACAGTGATAAGGCTTTTCTCCTAAACAATGGAAGTAAAAGAAAAATAAAGAAAAAAGAATAGAATTTTGCCCACAAATGGAAATTGAGAACTTTCGTCACCAATAAAAGCTGCCCTATTCTACACTGAATGATAGGGTATATAGCATGATACCTGTCAACTGCGATTTACCACTTGTGATATAACAGCCAATCAACTGAATTTGAATGTACTTAAGATACTTAGGAAATTATTGTAATATTAGTCATCTTAACATGTACCAGCATGCATTATCGCTTTGAGAGTATAGCTATACTGTAATGGTAGCATGAGACTCTACAGGTGGAAGGACGAGAGAGAGCGGAGACTTTCTCTGACTTACTATGCTGACAGTTTGAAACTTTGGACTCTTAAATTGTAACGTTCTGTAGTTGCTTACGCAAAATTTATGTTTTGTACATTTCAGGCTATTCAAGCTATTGCCTCAGGTTAATGTAATCTAGTTTTCCAAGTCAGTCATTTGAGAACATATGTACAGCATTATATATCATACAGTCTTCGTGATAAAGCCTCAGCTCAGAATCCACAACCACAACATCTAGAAACAGCTTTTCATATTAAAAGCCGTGTTCAACAAGCCGTGTGTGTACTTATGGGAAAATGTACCTGTGTGCGTTCTGTGATGTGCTTTGAGGTGGGAGCTCTTGGTGTAGGTCTTTCCACAGCCTTCGTAGTCACATGTGTGGGTGGCTATCCTTTTCCTTGGCCAGGAGCGGCGCCCCCTTTTGGGTTTGGACTCCTCTGTCAAACAGTCTGCCGGGGACATGAGCTCTAGGGGGTGAAGAGGGGTGGGGGTGGGGGGGGGGGGTGAGCATGGCCTCAGGTAGTAAAAGTGGGAATTGAAAAACACAGATAGGACTGACCTTGGTACTGGATGGGTGGAGGTTGGGTGTAGGGGGAGTAGCCTGCGGAGGCGTGGTAGCCCTGGGAGAGAGGCAGTGGAGGGCGACTTAAAACTTGAGGCGAGGGGTGATGGTCTCCGCCCAGCAGGTCTCCTGTGGAGAGGGATGTGGCCGGCCGGCTGGCTGCCACGGGCCGCCCCGGGGGGAAACTTTGAGCGCCGAGCAGGAGGCGCTGGCTGGCCCCCGGGCGGGAGCCCACCCCGTGGTGGTGGTCCTGCGGTCGAGTGACGGTACAAGGGCCGGGGTTCTCCTGCTTTATCCGATGGCGAGCAATGGGGAAGGCCGAAGTCAAGACGGCGCTGCTCTTGCCAATGTTTATGCCCTGGTTGTAGTCTGCCATGTCCATGGTGGTTTTCACCACAAATTTCCCTTGTAGGTTGGTGGGCTGCAGGTACGCAGGGTCCAGGTCGGGCCTCATCAGCTCAGCCACAAAGCCCCCTGTGGGAGACACGTCACTTATATCGGGGATGGTGTATAGGATTTCGCAGGCATTGGCCTGCAGGGAGGGGAGCGGGTAGGAGTAGGGCCCCGGAGAATGGGGTCGGTTTCCAGAGCCGCTGGCCTCGGCATCCTGTTGCTGCTGCTGCTGCTGCTGCTGCAGCATGCTGTTCGAGAGGATAAAATCATAATCCAGTTGGTCCAGGTCCTCCGGCTCTTTCTTAGCCATCCTAGTGGTGAGTTCCTGTTCTGGACAACCACCACCTGTAGGCACACAGGATCTCCTAAGGTGGGAGAGTTCCTCTTTCCATCGCTATATATATAAAAAAAAAAAAGAATAGGAAGTTTGATAAACGTGTAAGTACGATGACCATAATGCGTTCTAATTCAACGCATAATCACCAGAATACGGTCCGTGTCATCTGAGGAAAACCCTGTTTTCATCACGAGACAAGTAGAGAGCTTTTTTTTACTTTAGTATTGTTATTTGCATGTTGCTAATTCCTGTTTAAAGGTTTATTAATGTGGTCCCAGAAACCAGTTAGACCTCATCTGAGTAATATTTCCCACATTAAGTTATTATCCCCAGACCCGATATAATATAGCCTATTAAGAATAAGAATATTCTGGGTGAAACTAGCGACTAGCCTAATGGTTTCGCTTTGATAGCTACCCTGATTCCTTAAGCGCATTGCAGACAGCGTATTAACCACCGAAACATTTTTACAAGTTATAGGACACAATTCCCATTATAACTGTATTGGGAAAATGCAATGACAAATGACAATTTGCTTAAAATCTGTTTAGAGTTCGTGAGGAGACATTAGGCGTTTTAACTCTTCAACGAGTCTCATAAAAGGTTAGACTATAACCCTCATCGTAGCGCAGTATTCGTTCAACTCCAGATGTGTTTGGTGTGCAGCAACGTAGACTAACTTGAAAATGATCGCCTACAATACGATGATCTGCGCCATGGTATTACCGTAGACAGGGCATATTAGGATACGCAGCAAGTGAGAAAGTAAAAATTGAGAAAGTAGCCAAATCATTTTAATTCGAAGCGAAGTCTTGCTACAATAGGATCTCAATATGTGTAGAAGTAAAGATTAGCCTACTTACTGAACTCATTGGTCCCGTTGATTTCATTTTGCTGGTGGTGCCACTTGCAAATGTAGATATGGATGGTAAAAGCGTTCCGCTTAATGCCATATCGAAGTCACTTGGTGGCTGCCTGTAAAAATACGACATGTACATAAATCCTTGGTGTTGATGCTTTCCAGTTTTTCCCCAAATAAATGTTACACCAAAAAGTAGTGAAATATCTAGTAAAAACAAAACGAACCCTTGTTTTGCCTGGTTGAAAAAACGCACCTCATAAATGGAAATTGTTTTATTTTCACTTGACGATCCTCAGATATTCTACTGCATGAAAAATGCACAGGCGATTTGTAAATGTTCCCGGTCTTGTCACGCCGTCTTCCCCACTGCGCTAGGACAGTGCCATGCCTGTGAACGCTGCAACTGTGATGCAAATTGATCAGTTATGAGGCGAGACCTGGGGATTCCCTCCTCTGATTTGTACTGCGGCTGCCATGGGCAGACTGGTAGTTGGTTGTCTGAATGAAACTCAAGTGGCAGACGGCGTTAAATGGGCTATCTTACGTCTTAAATCGTCACGATCTTGTTGCGTGGCAACGGGGAAAACATCTACATATAACGTCGGCCCTACCTTCGGCAGAGTTCGTCATAACACGCAACGCCCTGGCAGCTGGGCTGTAGAGCAAAAAAAAAAAGCAAAGAAAAAAAAGCCATGAAGTCTCCTGTTACTGTTTGTATCCAAACAGACCGATAGCAACAGAGGCCGCACATGCAATGACTGTTTGCGTTTTATTCATTTCTAAAGTGGAAGAACCGGATCCACGCAAAGTTCTTGAGAGATAAATAACACAGGCAGGTCTTGAACAAAAGCACAGCAAAGGGAATGCATAGCTTATGTCGAGGGACAGTGTTGTACAATTAGCATACGTTTATTTTTTACTCTTTAATGATTCCGGTCGTTTATCATTCTCCCTTTAAATAACGTTAACTTAAATTTGAGCATTATCTAGGCAAGAATGTTAACGAACCTTCTAGTTTTTTCATCTATTTATCTATGTAATATTCAATATCTTTTTACTTTTTAATATAATTTTTAATCCCATGGTAGCCTGTATATATATATATACTTTGCAATATGTGTGTGTGTGTGTGTGTGTGTGTGTGTGTGTGTATGTGCGTGCGTGCGTGCGTGTATATAGGCTACACGTTTTGCAATGACGTCTTGGCGTCTTTAACTCTCGACGTTATAGTTGAAGAATTTGAAAATACTTCGGTTTGCCCGAGAACGTAAGTATTACGTACGTATTACGTTATTGCTTCGAGTGCAGTTGCAACCACTCGCATGGGACATACTTATGAGATCTGCGATTTGGCTCCACTTTATTTGGTGTGTCCTCAGTGAATGGTAAAAGTATGCGAATAATAATCTTTCCATTACAGTATTGGGACTAATTTAGAGCAGCCAATTTAAATAGCAGTTTATTTGTTCATTTATTTAATTATTTATATTCATATATATAAATATATAGTTTACTCACCATACATTTATCCAAACCTGAAACATTCACAGCTTGCACAATGTACTCTTATATAATTATCTTATGAAACTGGTTTTACTGTACAAAATGTATTACATATTAAATGTATTACATATTAAATATGTACTGACTTTGAAGTGGGTTAAGACTTGTTTGCATGGATTTGGGCCATAAACTCTCATCCAGTAATTAGATAAAATCTTTATGAGCAAACACGTACACATACAATCCTGCTACAACAGGATCTAGTCGGTGAGTCCAGTTCCTACTTTGCCTGCTGAATACACTACATGTGGTGATTGATATTGACATTGCTACTTGCCTTCCTTCATTTCTACACACTGCCACAGGTTATGATGTGTTGATATTGGCTAACATGGGTTTGCCTATCCAAATTATTCATATTGTTTTTCTTTTTGCTATTTGTGAATGCCGTTCATTTTCTATTCCATCCTGGCATTCTTTTAAAATTTTAAAATGAATGTATTTATTGGGCATGGGTTTCTTCCGCCCCACATTTCAAAGTTCATTGGTATTCAGTTCTCTGCAGGAAGGCAGTATGTGCAGGATTCAGATATTTTCACATGGCATATGAATTATGGACATAAGGAGCCTTATAAGATGATGGCATGATACTGATGATTATTACAGTAAGTTTGGGACTAAAACATATTCTTTCTTGATTTGAATCTGTTGTTCACAATTTAAATGTCCCCATTTAAAGTGCGGATTCGCTGCTTTTATGAAAATGTTTTTTTCTTATATATAGATTTTGGTTTCACTCTATCAAAATTACAACGCTTCTTATGAATACTCCCCCTATTTCATGTCACCATAGTGTTTGAGATTACAGATATTAGTGTAATGAAAAATGAGAATTGTCATGTTTAGTACTTTGTTGCATAGCCTTTGCATGCAATGACTGCTTGATGTCTGTTATGCGTAGACCTCAGCAGAGTGTGTACTCTGGTGATGCTGTGCCAGGCCTGTACTGCAGTCGTCTCCATTTCCTGCTTATTCCTGTTTTTGGCTTTGAAAAGATGTCTTCCTATTGGATAAGATGCTTCTGTATACTTAAGAGTTATTTCTGCTGCTGCTATCAGCAGCTACATCATCACTGAAAGCAAGTGAGCCAGTAGCTGCGGCAGCCATACATGCCCAAACTGTATCACCCCCACCACCATGTTTCACAGATTTGGATCGTGGGCAGCTCCTTTTGGCCTTCACACTTGCTTGTTCCATCACTCTGATACAAATCAATCTTGAGCTCATCTGTCCGCAATAACTTTTCATGTTCTTGTAGGTACTACGTAGCTGAAAATGTAGCCTAGCCATCCTGTAGTTGTGACAAATCTGTGGCTTGCATCTTGTAGTGTAGTCTCTGTATTTCTCTTTGAGAAGTCTCAGACAGCAGTCACCGACACGTCCAAGCATGCCTTCTGAACAGCGCTTCTGACCCATAAGATGGGGTTTTTCCTTCATTATGATGAGATCTTTTCAGTCATCATCTGTAGAGGTCTTCCTTGGCCTGCCAGGCTCTTTGTAATGGCTCACCAGTGCTATCTTTCTTCTTAATGACGTTCCAAACACTTGACTTGGTGAGCCTACAGTGTTTCTGAAGTTTCATTTTACCTGCACCAAGCAATTCAACATACCTGACTAAGCAGAAATACCTGTGAATCATATTACATTGAGTACAGAGCTAAATTAAGAAAAAAAAATCTTTATCATAAACATTATAGAACATTATAGATACCCACATGTTCAAAGAAATGTATGTGGTTTGGAAAATTAGGATACTTTTTTTGCATTTGCTAAATACATTTCCCAATACAGTGTCAATATGTACTGAGCCACCTGCTATGGAATCTTCTTTCAGGTTGTCAGATTATGTATGCAAGTCAGTTAAACACCTAAATGTAAATGTAAGAAACATACCGGTTTTTCATCAATGGTTTTTCATCGTTTGCTTTGCATTTAATTGCAAAGAATGACAAATGATTCACAAATAATTCTTGGCATGGTTGTATTTTTAGTACAGCAAGCCCTGCTGTTGCCCTGGGCTGAAACATATCAATAGTTTCTGTCTCTCATAACAACTCTCTGCAGCCATTAAGTTCTGCTGCTTTGCTGCTACCCTCAGGTTTCTCATGAATTCCCCTGAATTAGAATGACAAATACAAGCCCTTGCTGTTCTATGTGAGAGTTTGCAACCCATGAAAATAAGGAGTATATCAAACAAATCGCACAAAGTCGAGGTGGGAATGGGAAAATTTGACTTGTTTGAGGATGTACACTCTGTGAGCACTTTATTAGGTATTTATTAGACTTATTTTTTAGACTTAAGTGTTCTGCTGCTGTAGCCCATCCACTTAGAGGTTGGATGTGTTGTGTGTTCGGAGATGCGCTTCTGCATACTACTGTTGTAATGCGTTGTTATTGCTTTACTGTCACCTTCCTGTCAGCTTCGACCAGTCTAGGCCTTCTCCTCTCATTAACAATGCTTTTCTGCCCACAGAACTACTGCTCACTGGATGTTTTTTGTTTTTCGCACCATTCTCTGCAAACTCTAGACAATTGTGCATCAAAATTCCAGGAGATCTGCAGTTTCTGAAATATTCAAACTACCCTGTCTGGCACCAACAATCATTCCACTGTCAAAGTCACTCCGATCACATTTCTTCCGTATTATGACATTTGGTTTGAAAAACAGCTGAACCTCCTGATCACATCTGCATGCTTTTATGCATTTTGTTGCTTACACATGATTGGCTGATTAAATAAAATGAGCTGTGTACAGCTACCTAATAAAGAGATCACTGAGTGTATGCTCTGTGTTAAATCAACTCTGGCAGTGATTCAAACTTCAAGAAACTGAGACAAATAACAAAAAGCACACAATCAGAGATGATTTTCTACTGAACATATTTCTGTGATCTCATCATAATCCAGACAGGGTTCAAACTATGTCCCCATTAAGAACCAGTTTCAAACTGTCCCTAAGAGCAAAAGCAAATAACCAGGCCTTTGTAACACATGTTTTTGTGAGAAAGATATAAAGTAGAATGGATCAATAAAGACATGCATAATTATACTTAAATTGGAATCACTATTTGACTGAAATCACAAATTTAGTAAATACTAGTAGTATTCAAACAAAAAAAGCCTTAAAAAGCCTTCTGACCATGCAAAGGCATAATACTGCAGTCTCACACTTATAATATGTACACTGTGCACACGTAGAATATGACCATTGAATTCCGGTTTGATGGCACACACAGAGGGGATTTAGACTGTGTGACCTTCTTGGTCATAATTCAGATTCTTAATAATTAACTGTTGCTTTAATTTTTCAAGATGTGTATTTGAGTGGAAGTTGTACTGGAAAAGTTTTGATTATTATTAATGTAATTTGTTCAGCTAAGCACTTGCCATGTTGTTCAGAACAACGGTTGAAATGATTTTCCTACATAATTGCGTCCCTAAAAAAAATGTCATGACCCTCAGGTTGTAGGGGTTCTCAGGCTTGCAAAGACAGAAAAAAGAAGGGACAGAAAATAGAATGTCACATATTTCGTAGATATCGGATATTGGATATCATATCGTAATCATATCATATGACTGTGTTGCTTAAACTGAAGTATGCCGGTATTATAAGGAATCAGGACATTTGAATGTTCCAGGACTCTTCCTTGGTTGTGACCTAAAATATAGCACCTTCTGAGAATATAACAAATTTTCTGTAGAACTTGAACAAAGATTTTCTTTTGCATGTCTTTGTGGTGAGCACTAATGTCAAATAAAGTGATTTTTAATGTAGACCATACATACTTTTTCACTCTTAAAAGTTTTTACATTGCTCAAAACATTGTTCAATAATTGATTATGTACAGATTACATTCTTAGTACTTGACTTTTCTTTCTGCTATCGAAGCCATATGGTCTGAAAAAGAGTTTCGTAAAAAAAATAAAAATAAAATGACACATCTGCCTATGTCTTATGTTTTAGCTCATTGATGATTCCTTTTCGAGATGATTTCACTGGATTGAACCTATTTAAAGTTTTCGGACTGTCCTGACTGAACATCCAAAGCGTGTTGCGCGCGCACAAAGATGCACGATCCCAACTCGCCAGTACGTATAGATATGGGATCAGGCGTACACAGCAGCCTGAACACTGTGCTCTGAGGCCGCAGTGCTCACAGAAGCGCAGGGGAAGCGCAGGGAGCGCCCTGCCAGTGCAGGCTCCGGTGCTTACATCACACTGGCCGGTGGAGAGGGAGGCTGAGCTGAGGGGAACTGAATCAGGGCTGCGCGCCTGCCTGTCTCTGTCTGCTGTGGGATTCCACCGCCGCTTTAAATATGGCAGTTATTTTTAACCCACGACGTAACGCAGCAGAAGGCCGGCCCACTCCGCTACAATGTTTCCCTTCAGTCAGGACGGGAAGTGTAGAGGAGCCACACTTCCTCGTCACATGGTGCAGTTCAGTCAGAATGATGGAGGAAGGGGGGGTGGGGGTGGGGGTGGGCTGGGGGGGGTTTTAGGGTGGGCCCCGGGATCTCTCCAGCCTTAACCCCTCCTTGCCAGGGCTCTCTGGGCCCCAGACAAGGCACGCTGTTTTAATCAACAGCCTGGACGTCAGGAACAAAACAAACAGAGTGCGCGGCGGAGATTGGTGCTCGCGAGTGGCGGAGGAAATGAGAGAAGGGGACGACACATGGGCTGAGGAGGGGAAGTATGATGTCACGAGCCCGCTAGAATTAGAAACCTCTATAAAGCGCAGAATGCTTACGAGCTCCATAGCAAACCATTGAGCCTGTCTCGCGCAAGGAACCTCTCAGTACCTTGCCTCCTGTGCGTTCTCCCTACTGGCCAAACTCAGAATTTTGTACTTCATCTAGACTAAATATGAATGAACATTTATTATGTTTTATCATCAAATGTGGAACCTTATTCTGTGAGGTATGACCTTTGTAGCTATGGACATTATTCCATAAACGGTTTTACTGTGAATGTGAAAGCCGTTTGATTAACTACTGTTAATACACGCTATGACCTTTATATGCCAGTGCATATAGATAACGACACGCTGGGACTTCAGGGATGTTTATTGAAAATGGGTGATTAGCTGGCTGCCATACATTTAATTCAGAATAATTTAAGATTTTCAGTAGGATGTTCATATGTGAGGTTCACAGTTGTATGGATTTCGCTGGACAATCGAAGCCTGATGTTGTGCACCACCCAGTTTTCAGCACTGTGATTAAGTTGATTACGTCATAATAGCAGATTGATTTTGAACACACCTTGTTAATGTGGTGAATGTCATCAAGATAATTTCACTGTGCTTGGATTTAGTGGGGAAAGGCTCAAAATGGATTAGGGCTGAGCAGTGAGACATGTTGTAGACGACATGGTTTTTCCACAGTCCTTCTTAGAAAGGCTAAAAAAAGCATCCCTCTTTGTCCTCAGCAAATATTACATTCAGTCCTGAGAAAATGTCAGAGAGTGGGGCATAGCTGGATTGGGGACTTGGTAAAGTCAGGAAGTATGAATCATATGGCATGATTTCTCTTTCTCCTCTCCTCTATTCTCTTCTCTCTCTCCTTTCCTCTCCTCCCATCTCCTCTTCTCTCTCTCCTCTCCTCTCATCTCCTCTCTCCTCTCCTCATCTCTCTCTCCTCTCCTCTCCTCATCTCCTCTCTCTCTTCTCTCTTTCTCTCCTCTCATCTCCTCTCTCATTACATTATACTACATTAAAGGCATTTAGCAGACACTCTTATCCAGAGCGACGTACAATGAAGTGCAAATCAAACCCAGGAACAAGTACGTTCAGGACCCTAGAGGAAAGGGTCCTTTGCTCTCCTTTCTTATCCTCTCCTCTCTCTCTCCTCTCCCTCTATCATCTCATCTCTTGTCTCAATGTTGTATGAACTAAATAAAATAATAAATAATATTTGTCTTAATTCCTAGATTACAAAATTAAATCTGTGGCACAAGACTAGTAATGAGTAAAAACAGTTGGATGATATGGCTTATTGCCATGACTTTTAAAAATAATTTCTGAATGTTAAAGCATTTGAATTCAACACCTACTGTATTTTTGTTAGAGATCTTTGATTATCAGCTGCTGGATTTTCAACTTTCAACATTATTGCTGGTGTTGTGAAATACTTTGGCTTTTCATTTGAATTACTATATATATAAAGCAGAAGAATTTGCATTCTGAGCCATTGGCAGTGGAGAAAATGTGAAGAAAGGGCATTGACAAAAAGCAACCACAACATTTTATTACATCTTTTCCCATTAAAAAAAAGAATTTCAAGTAGAAAACAAATCAATACAAATGGCGTATGTTTTATTGAGAAATACTTGGTTCATGATTTCACCTGGTTGTGGGGATTAGGCCATTTTGTCATCTGTGATAGAGGACACAATAGAAAATGGGTGATGGGGTGAGAGAGACGGTAGAAATGGATAATATGAGTGGGTGGAGGTACAGCATTTTGGGAACCTGTAGGGAAAACCTGTTGGGGAAACTGGTTCAGCAGGTTGCCAAAATTATATAAGGGGTAATCTGAAAATGTATGTACAGAAACATTTTACATTTATGTCAAAAGGTTGAACATTGCCTTTCTTCAATAGAACACTAGTTAATGGATTAATTACCAATTTTGAATCATTTTAAACTGCTAATAATTTCATTTCAGAATGAATTTGGTTAGAATTGAAAGACAACTCAGGTAGTCCAAAACACATTTAGTTACAAATATTCCAACAATAATTATTACAGTGGGCTCCCGAATGTTTGGGACAAAGACATATTTTTTCTTGATTTTTTTATCTGTTGTTTCAAGGTCTAGTTCTCTTCAGCATACACATATTCAATTGGACTCCCCTTTGTTGCTTTAGCAGTATTTGGTATCATTGTCTTTGGATTTTATTGAACTTGAGCAGGTAAGATGCTTTTGTACATTACAGAATTCATTCTCTAGTGAGCCAGGACCTGTGGCAGCCATACATGGCCAAGCCATTTGACATTTCCCTCAGCCTCTGGTCTTGACTTGGGATTCACTCTGAATCTGCTGTTGGTCAATTCTGTTTCATGCGCCTCCGAAGTTTGGCCTGGCTTGGTTGGTTTCCCATCATTTGCAATCAAGGGATTATATTTTCAGTTATATTATTATGTTCAGGTAATATAGAAAGATCATTTTATTCATTAACAAGATGATGTTATGTTCAAATACAAAGTACTGGAATCTTCATACTATAACATAGAAACTCTTTGTCTCTGTTTTTCTGAATGTTTTACCCTGTTCCTCTCATCACATGTGGCATTATGTAAATAGGCATGTAAAGTTTATGTGATTATTTGGCAAGAGGAACACCAGGAGTAGTGTGAAATGTAGCTAGACAACGTCATTATGAGCATTACTAAGAATATTTGACAGCTTTGCCTAAAAAATGCCGACATGGAGGGAATTCAGAAATCCATTCATTATCCTAACCCGCTTATCCTGAACAGGGTCGCTGAGGGGCTGGAGCCAATCCCAGCATACATTGGGCAAAAGGCAGGAATACACCCTGGACAGGTCGCCAGTCCATCGCAGGGCACACACACCATTCACTCACACACTCATACCTATGGGCAATTTAGACTCTCCAATCAGCCTAGCCTGCATTTTAAGTTTATAGTTTGCATGGTACTGTTTGTCCAGCAAATATATGCATGCACACACACACACACACACACACAAATATAAATATGAGATGTGTATAATGTCATTTGTGGTTGGTATGGTTTAGATTTTCCACTTAATCAGAGTGTGGCCCTGTTCTACTGGTTTATGTGCAAATCTTTCCTGACACAAAAATCCCTCATTTAAGATTATCTGAATAATCTATTACTGCATGAAACAAGATATGAATTTGCACATCATTCCTTTGTGTATTACTGGATTTGGATAAGGGTGCATGACCTAACATGAAGTGAAGTCTTCATCTGCAAATTACAAATCTGCAAAGTTTCTATTAACTATTAACAGCCCCTGCTCCCCCCACCTTATTATAATGTACTCATAAAAGAGATGGATTTAATGTGTCTGAAAAAAATACAAGCCTTTAAAATAAGCTAAATTAGTAGTTTCACATGGTTCTCTTTATTAGACACAGAAGGTCCTAGGACACCCTAACCATAATTGAGAACTGGCTTGCATTAGCAAAAAGCTGTTTATTTGTGCAAGGATTTGAAAAGACATCCAAGTCACAACTTCACGCTTTTAAGGAGACACTTTGGAGGCAGTTGTTTAGTGCTGATATCATCTTCAGTCCTGATATCAACTCATTAACTCGAAAATATTGCAATGAATTGGATATAAATTCAGACATTAGTTTTTTTCTATTGCCTGCACTCAATTAATGATGCAATTAACAAGCTGATTTACAGCCTGGCATAGATTAGTCACAGCTGTGACAAGTCTCAATCCAAGGAAAGTTTACTCACTTTACTTAGACTGCACATGGACATTTGAACATACATAGTTCAAAAACAGTGAATACAAATTCACAGTGATATGTTGTGTTTGTCCACATGTGTTTGTAGAACTGCTAGAAGTTACCAGATAAATGCACTGGGTAGTACAGTAGTAGAAACCTGTGATGAGAGTTGTTGTCTAATTCCAGGTCTTACATGATGCCAGCAGCTCCTGTTGTCTATGGAATAGAGGCCTTCGCTGTAGACTGAGCAGTGAGCGTTTGTGAACAGTGATGCATTGTTACTAGTGGAATTATAGAAACGAAAGCAAACAAGTTGTGTGCTGAGAAGGGAGACTAAATAGTGAGAATAGCCACTGGCTATTAGCGCTGATCCAGCGAGGAGTATTTGGTGTCGAGAGTGCAATTTGGTGGATTATCTGTCTCCATAAAGATTATGTGGAGGAGTTTAGTTTGTTCATAGATTGCTCATGTCTAAGTACTACAGAAAATGTACATTTGAAAATATATACATGACAATTTTGAGAAATTTTTTTATTATTACATTCAATTGCGTAGTCCAGTAAATTCCCCCTGTGTAATTCAATCTGATTACAATTTGTGGACACCATACTCATTTGACTTGCACTATAATATGTGTGTTTTATTATTTCTGCTACCATCTTTGCCTGAAGCCAATATTCTTCTTCTTATTTTTATACTCATTTTTATGTGGCCTACTGATACTAAATTAAATCAGATAGTTGCTGCACTCATTGTAAGCACCATTATTACCACTCTTGCTTTTGACCAGTTGTACAACAGGCATGCAATGCAGACATTTCAGGGGTTTCTTGGAACACGTCCAAAAGGTTGTCATAGTAATGCGGTTTGTTAATGTTTTGTTTTATCCTTTTTATGGCTTGTGATGCATGAGAATAACTTTAAAAGGCACAGCTTTATGACTGTAGTCCAAAGGTACTTCAGAGTAAAAGAGGAGAGTGAAACGTCGTTCAACTTTACGATCGCTGATATTGGACAAAACAATTCTGGTTTCATCACCGTCTCTGAGGGGAAAAATGTGATGGCAATAATTTCACATATTTTCTAAAAGTAATGGCAAGACCAAGTAAACTTCTGATGCTGTTGGTGTAGTAAAGATATTCGTACATAGTAGCACTCAACAGATTTCTATTCACGTCTTTCAGCAGATCAAATTAATATATTCTAAAGAGAAATACACGCGTGTCATATGTTCTATTAAAAAGTTGTAGATTCATGTAGAATCTCTTAATCTGTTTACACATTACACATAGTTCCAGGTGTCAGTCACATTTTCAGGTGCAGGGTTAATGTTAAACTGAAGGCTTGCCTTCCACCATCCTCCATTATAGTTTATGATGAGGGTTTACCCTGTGGCATGCTATAAATCCCACCTTACAGTGTGCAAAATGATCGAATGACAAAAAGGATCAACGCATGTGCTTACAAGGATAATAACAGTTCAAGTCTCCGATGGACCTGTCGAGATTTTCTGCCACTTGGTTTTGCCTTTTAATTTCTGCTATTGCGTACGTGTGCCATTCATACTCAGGAGACGTGAGGTAAGTGAACTTTGACCTTTGGAAAATGTAATGAGTCGTGTGAGGTGTGCGCAACACCACTGGCATATGACCCACTTACACTGCAATATGGAACTTTACTGAGAGCTTCCAAAACAGCCCTGTGTCAACATGGGGACAGGGTACAGCTGCATGTTAGGACATAAGGCCTTTTTGTTTTGCTTTGAAATTGGATTATAAATGGCAGCGAGCATGAATAACAAATAATTAGTCATTATGCTACTTAGGCTAAAAAAATATTTTAGCATGAATACTTCATTTCAAGTGAAATAAATGAAAGGTACTACGTCTCCTTGTGCAAAATGTTATTTTTTTTCCAGCAGGGTTAAAAGCCCCATGGCCCTGTTCCCTCCTAACAGTGGGTTTACTTTGTCACTAAAAGTGTAGAACTCAGAACCGCTGCAGACAAAACAATGTTTTTTTGTGGAATGATTCTCCGTACAGCTGTGATTCACATTGCAGCATACGATTAATCTGAAGATCTTTATCCCCGCTGGGGTAGCCCATGACACAGGGAGAATAACTTCTTTGACATTAAGATTTATTACTGATGGTCCAGAAATGGCTGAATTAAATCGAAAAGCCTATGCTCTTGAGTACAAACATCTGACTCAGGCAAATGTTGAAGAAATAACTGGACTCTTGTTACATAAAGGTAACAAGTGAATACTACCAATTAGATGGCAGAACTGAAAAAAAGATGTAATTGAGAAGATGTTATACATCTACTCTCATCTATGCCATCTGTAGAATAACATGTCTGTGGATAGCTCCTAAAGATAAGCCTTTTCTCAGTAACCTGTACATAAAAGGCTGCAATGTGCTAACGTAGCCTGTATAAGTACACATTTAGTCATTTAATGTTAGATTCAATCTATAACTTGTGATTTATTTCTATTAGATTTATTGTTAGGGGTAGGGGTGTCAGATAGAAGAGATGGTATCACTGTAATTGCTTGAGTCAATGCTTGCCTGATTACCATTTCACAATCAGTTTATGTTTTCCGCGATCATGTTAGTACAGTTGTTTTATGTCTCTGTCGAGCTTAAGGTTGAAAAACAGACATGATTACACTAATAGTCTGAGATACCATATGATATACCAATGTAAGCGTGTTGAATTATATTCACTGGTCACCAGGTCAGTCCGTGGCCAGGAGTCCTCCGGGGAGCTCTGGGTGTCTGTGACGCCAGGTGGCACCATTCAGTTTGTGGATGGACACTGTACCCTCTGTCTGAGAAGGTTACTGGAGGGGGGCAGGGGCCTTTCCAGTCCAGAGGTTATTAATGGTGTTATCCCCTCAAGCCTCCTCATGACCACCACACTCATACTGCTGTAATAAACAATGTCTCCACCATGTATTTTCCAATCATTACATTTGTAGCATACGTACATAGTCTGATGTAACAAGTAATAGTTTTTGTGAATATTGGAGAAATGGTTGCTCAGCATTGTTATTAAATGCACTATTAAATATGATGCATGTAAGTAATGATTAAAACATGTATACAGCATTGTGATTGAGAAGTTACTCCGGGGAACAGTGGTACACATTTAGAGTACCACGAGAACATATGAAGTAACTAAAGGTATAACTCTCTGAATGCAGTACAGGTGCCGCTGCATTTTTAATCAAATTATAAAATTTGTAACATTCAAATACACACGTCATCGTATGTTGCATTACGCATGTTTGAAAGAACACTCTCATAGCTCTCTGTGACATTCACCACTGGATCCACAAGTCTCTGCTGCTCACTTACCATGAAGGTTGGTTTGTGGATGTGCATTGTGGATATGGTGGTGGATTGTGGGTATGGTTGTTCTCCCCCCATCTCGGCATGTGACAGTGTTTTCCTCCAAAGGAAATGCCGGCCCTCAAACGTGTGAATGGCCCGACACTCATTATCTCACCGTGTGCTCCCCAAGGCTAAGACCCCTCCTGCCTGTCTCATGAAACTGGAGCAGGCACAGTAAGGTTTTGTCACCGGGGCAGTGTGATGCTTATCAAGCCGCGCAGCGCCAGCCCGGCTCCAAGAATACCGCTGTAATGTCGTAATTTTGCTGCAATAGGAAATGATAATGTTGACTGTGTACTGTTACACTCGGTGTGCGATCAGATAAGGGGCAGAAGTAATGAGTTCACTCTAGTGACATAGTGCATATCTATATTGCCACTAAAAGAGGACTTCTGTGCCTGGTCCCATAAGTGTGACCAGGAAAGTTGGAAGCATTTTTACACTGGGTCTGTTTATAGGAGACGCACAAAATTATTTATTTATTGGCAAATAATTAGCATGCAATTAAAGTCCAGGAGCACTGACTACTTCCTTTATTACAAGCCCATTACCTCTGGCCTTATCGTTGTTCATAAGAGCACAAGGACTTTCAGTTTTATGTACTAGCAAAAAAAACCCAGAGCAGCCTCAGATTATAAATGGGGTCCACACCAGTGTGCTGGTGAAGGTCAAGGCTGAATTTAGTATTTCCAGTGTTTTATAGGAAAATTTAATCTGAAAACTACAGAATAATAATTAGCAATTTACCAATACAGAGAACGGTCAACAGAGAAATTGCAGCAACAAACATCCTCAAACCACCACACTGTTTATCCCTCCCCCTTCTCTTTGGACACGCTGATGTTGAACCCCCCCCCCCCCCCCCCCCACGCCATTAGCTGTGGCAATGAGAACCAATTTTCAACAAATGCACTTGGATTATTGTACAGCTACGCAATGTTTTGGTGTTTTGGAGTGTCGGTCTGTCAACTGTATATTTTGAAACCTGAATTTAAGGACAGGCAGAAGGTGACTCAACATGTCAGTGAGCCTTTTTCAGAGATGGGAAGGGATTTACAATGGTAAACACAACGTTTTAACCCAAAAATCTTACCTATTGTAGCTTTAAAATATAACTATGGTATGCACAGTAGATAAAAAAAACACAGCAGGATGTGGTTACAAGAAGAACGGTGTTTCCCAGGTGTGAAATGAGCTTCAGGTGGCATTCATAAAGGCCCTGTCTGTGTTCACGCAGCCCTGGCTGTGGGTCAGGCCGCAGGACTCTGGCTGACCACAGAGCGCCTCACGACACGGATCTGATGCGGCCGGTTTCACAATGTTCCTGCCCCTGCCGGAGAGAGGCCGTAGAGGAAGCAGTGAGGACAGACAGACCCGCTCTCAGGAGGACGGGCGTGGAGACAGCCTGCTCAGATCTGATTTCTGAGGAAGGAAAGGAGAAGGAAGGAGGAGGGTGGAGAAATCTGTGCTGCTTTATTTAACTCTCAGCGCGGTCAATAGTGCTGCTCAGGTGGAGAAAGCCCGTGGTCACAGCCTGGTTTATTATCATGTCCATTCTGCATTAAAACTTGGGAAACAAGTACGCTGTCTCCCAGTTTTCTGTGGGAACAGACAATGAATAAAGATCATGTAGAGTTCAGAGTAGCTTGAGGTCCAATCTTTGTTCCTCCATGTTAATAAAGGCTTTTCCTTTCCGGTTAATTTATTTAGTAATAAATTCAGTATGTCTTCTTCTTTGGCCATTTGGCCTATAGATAAATAAAATAAAACATGAACGCCGAGCACATGTTGTTCTCACATGGACCTGCCCTGTTGAATTAAGGCTACAAGTGCTAGCAGCTTCTCACCTCTCTTTTTGGTTGTGACACGGCAGTTTATCAGCCCCAAACTTAGAATGCGTCCCACACCCAGAAAAGGAAACGTGTGCACCCTGTCAGGGAAACCCAGCGACACTGTTCTGCCAGCTCAGCTGTGACCGCCGCCCTCGCATTATGGCCGAAAAATCAGCGACGGCCTTCCCTACCTGCTGACGCCAACGACCTTTCCTGTCAGCCCTGAATATTTTTCTAAATGTCAAAGCAGCGGGGAGACGTGGTACAAGGTGGGTCTCGTTCCGAGTCTATTCTGAGGACAGTTCTCGGTTGTGTATGCGACGTTCATCTTGAGAACGTGACAGTCTGGGTTCTGAAACAGCAGTTTCCCCACCAGATGTTCAGCATTCATTTAGTAATCGGCACTGAAACAAAATCCATGGTTAGGCACTAATACGAGATGTGTATTCATGCACAAGACATCTTAAAGAAGAAGAAAAGTATCATTACCAGTGTATTTCAGTTCAACCCATAGGTCAAGCATATATTTTTATTATGGGAATGAGGCAATAGCTAAAGGACAGGCTATTACTCAGATTTTTCTGATGGAAGGTAATACTAGGTTGATCAATCAGTATTATTACAATTTACAAAGGAGCTGTTTCTCTTTAGCAGCGGTTGGGAATCATAATCTCACACACACATACACACACACACACACACACACACACACATAACAGGAACTAACAATCTTTGACTTTACGCCATGTCTCGACATAAGGAAAAAACGTGCATAGATCTTGCTTAGAATATCCACAAGTCTCTCTGCTCCATTAATGGTGGAGGCTAAAATGCTCTTGGAAAAAGCAATTAGGGGAATGTAAAAACAAACCTTATAAACAGCAGGATTTATTTTTCAAAAAGCCAAACTTTCCAACTGAGAAGAGTTCTTTTACTATTTATACTGTGGATGGCTGGGGTCTTCTGAAGCACTAAAAGGGCATAAAACTGCAAAGGCTGTCTTTGATCTGAGGGTATTTTTAAATGCTCTCACACTGAACTGATTATGAACAATACTAAGGCATAGCATGGCTGCAGTATTCCACCAGTCTAGTCACAAACCAATTGTATCAGCTTGAATAAGTCTGTAAGCACATGCTCTGACATTTCTTCCCCAGTCTGACATTTGGTCAAAAAAACTGCTGAACCTCTTGACCATGTCTGCATGATTTTATGCATTTAATTGCTGCCACATGATTGGCTGATTAAATATTTGCATTAACAAGTGATGTACAGCAATGGTGTACAGGTCTACCTAATAATGTGCTCAGTGAGTGTATAATGTATATTACATTTTCTGTATTGAAATCTATCCTACTGAATTTTAAATGTTATGTGGTTTGTTTCAGGTTCAGTGGTGAGTATGGTCAGTCTTAACATCTAGCATTTAACATTTGTAAGTGTGTCCAATATGTAGAATTAATGCCAAAGTTGTTTTGGTAACTAGGTTATCAGATGCCTTTCCACTGAGAGTGCTTTCATACTATAATGATTCAAACCTGTAGTGTATGAAAGAGCTCTCAGAGCTTCACAGACATATCATTGTGACCAATGCTTTACTGATAAGAACCTGCTGGCAGCTGAAACCGTTCATACTCTTCATTTGCTATGAAATTGAGTGCATCTTGGCATAGAATAGGCACAATATTTTCTATCAGAGAAAAGGTCCTCTTTTCATGTGGCCAAAAAAACTGTACACTTTTGCCTTCTAATATGCCATGTACATAAAATATTTTCTAAAAAAGTCCCCCGCTGAATGTTTGCACACTTTATTTTAAAAAATGAAGCGGTGTTGATCCAGTCAATAAAACGTTAAATGCTCAATTGGACATTTAAATAATAAAAAGGCCCTGCATTTTCAAAACATCACGCTGTCAAAACTGTTTTGCTTTCCCCCTTTTTCCTGACTCTATTCAAAACCACAAAAAACTGGCTTATAAAGGAAAATTATAAGGCCATAAAACAACCTCAGGGGTTTGTGGGCCTTTATTTGGATTTGTGTGACGCCATCTTAAACCCCTTAATATGAAACTGGCACGGTCCTCACCAGCAGTAGATCTTAATGTATACATGCAGGGGGAACTACAGCGCGACAGTGCTTTTTCCATCATCCCCTAAAGACAGTAAAACTCAGAACTCAAAGCACCAATGTATCTCTCATGAGGCTGCTGAGGATGAACAACAGACCATATTACTGTGAGCAGTCGGAGGGCGATTCCGCCCCGGGTTTGTCGAAGTGTCCCTGAGCAAGACGCCTAACCGCTAAATGCTCCTGATGAGCTGGTTGGTGCCTTGCATGGCAGCCAATCACCGTTGGTGTGTGAGTGTGTATGAATGGGTGAATGAGAAGCAAGTTGTACAGCGCTTTGGATAAAGGCGCTATATAAATGCCAACCATTTACCACACCCACTCTCACACAGGGGGCCCGTACATCAAGGCCAGGCCTCCACTTCTGGACCCAGTGTAACAGTGAGGCTCGAACCCGGGTCTCCAGGGAGAGAGCCAGCTGCACTAACCACTAGACTAATGATGAATTCACTAGCTTTCCTACCGGACGGACCGCTACATGACAATATTCTTCTCAAAAATGAAAAATCCTACAAAAATTGATGATCAGTTTCACCTTCAACTGACTGCGGTCAGCTGTGAGCTGATTGATCCAGTCCTCAGCTAAAAGGACATCACTGTATTTTGTAGTCAGGATTATTGTTATTATATTTCTTCACAAAATCTATTGAAAATCTACAGCAAAATGTGATATTCAGCACCAACAGCAAAGTACTGTTCATAATAGAGTAAGCTGTAAAACAAGTAGTACAATTCTTAATTTCGACAATAAATGGTTCTGAACAAGCGATTTCTTCCATAATTTTCTTCTAATGTTAACAATCTTCTTCAGCACAGTTTCCCAGTGTGTCTGTTCACTTAGTGGCCAGTACCCACTTGTTAGGCAAAATTTAGAATTTCAAATTCAAAGGTTTCTAGCACTGCTAAAACTTATATTGAGTAATCTCTGCCTAACGTATTTATTTCATCTGAATATTGTGCAACACTTGATTTGGTTTAGTAATGCTGTAACACCTGTCTCAATGGGACTCTCAACCACATTTTCAAAAATAGTATTAAATGTATTTCTTCATGACCCAAATCTAGGGACCTGGGTCAGCAAAGTTGATGGTGAATTAAGCTGTTAGCCAGCTATTCCTCAGTAATAAGTAGACTACATATACACATGCACATAAAATAACACAGAATACAAAACCCAGTTAGTTAAAAGAAAAACAGGTGGAGCCCAGTGGCCAGTGCATTCATGCCAGGCTGAGTCCATCCCATGTGTAGGCCTAGATTCTTTCCAGGTTTGAAGCACAGTCTATCCTAACAAACTTGCCTGCAAATGTCAAAATGATTCTTCCTCTTCAGAATTCTGGAAGCTTAATCTGTTCACTCACTCAGTGGCTCTGTATCTGCAGCCTGCACTGCCACCAGTCCCTTCTCCTGGAACCGCACACTCAACCATTAATTAAAAACCCAGACAGGTTTTAAAACAAAGTAATAAACTCAAACGAAAATCACAAAACAAACCAAAAGAAAAAAGGGATGATAAGAGGGGTTAACCAAAGTTCAATAACCATTTGGAAAATTAAAAAAATAAAATAAAATAAATTAACCCCCTTGCAGTCTGCACAATGTATAATCCCTTTTCTTAGCAGGTAACAATGGGAACAAACCAAAACATAAAAGAATACATAATGACCACTTGATTAATTAATCACAAAATCCGGTCTTAATGTGCAGAAAATAGCAACACTCTTCTATGTTTACAGCTACCACTGCACCCCATATTTCCACTTCCACGTCATCAGGTTAACATACATCTTGCTGCATCACCACAAAGCAATGATTAATGACGAGCAGAAGCCAAATTCCCTTCCTCCCTTTGGCATCAACCCATATTTAGGCTGCTGTGTGTCTGTGCGGTATTGTAAGCAGTTTTCACCAGAGAATATGAGATTTTAAATAAGTTATTGTGACTACAGTTTACATGGAAACTCACATCTGCCCTTTCTCTCCTCTGCAAACCACCTTGTGTGTCAATGGCAGGAAGTTATTTACCACCTGTGAACTTTGCTTTATCTATGACGTTTGCCAATGAAAGACTACAGACATTCTACAGTGCTGCCATACTGTTTCATCATGTTAGGTCTTATCATTTCATGCATATTTATGAGTTATGAGTTATATGAATATGACTTGATAGGCCAACAGTTAACCTCCAATGTTTATCACAGCAACAACAAAACAACAATGAACTATTACCCTATAAAATGTAACGTGTATCTTAAGTGGGTTAGTTGAGCCGTGTCTTTGTAAGTCACTTCAGCAAGAATCCATATTGCAGCTGTTATTTCACTGAGTGTCAAGAATCTGGCCGATGCTTCAAATAAGCAAAGATCTCAAAAATATATGAAAATATTTGCACACAAGCCAGAAATGCAGGTGCTGAAATTAAGATAATTGTAATCTAAATTACTTAGACACATTCCGCTACCATACCACGCAAACCTTGCAGCAAAAAGAATCAACCCCCCTTAATCAGCCCACACTTAAATAGGCCCACACTTAGATGCCTGGAAACATTCCAATCAATCAATTACCTGCAAGACAGCGTTCACTCTTATTCAGTCCAGTAAAGGAACTGGTGACTAAAGCTTAGATTTTTACATTAAAATACTTAAAGGAAAGAGACATGCATGTCCTGTCTACAGTGAAAACTACTCCTTCACAGAGAGTACGATTACTTTATTTTGAAAAATAACATATTGATTAACTGTGTGTGAAGACATTATCTTCATGAACTTACAACGGTCTAACAAAATTATTAACTCTACATGTTCTTATTTATTATGTGCTTTGTGTGTGCTGTAGACATTTTTTTCATGGTATTTCAGTTTTTAAAAAAGCTATCTGCATTGCAGGGAGATTTTGCCAAGGAAAAAAATAGTTTGTTGAGTATGTTCATTTTACAATAATGTTTAATCTACATTTCCTCCACTTACCTTATAGTTACTGACTGGTTTGTTCTGCAAACATGTTGATGTTGACATAATACTAAACACTGTCAATGAAGTATTCTCAATGTGTGTGATCCGAATTATTCTAGCACAATTGTGTGAGTTAATAGTACACGTATATCAATGTTTTTTCATTGTATAACTGAAAGCGAAGCTCAAAAGACAGAGTTGTATGAAATATTGTCTCGGAATACCATAGGTATGTTAGTAAAGAGGGCTTTGGGAGACAGGCAGCATATCCAATGATGTAATTTTATGTTTTCTTTTCTACAACGCAATAATGCTTTTTCATTGACGTTGGTGAGAGTTCTGCATAGTTCACCTCAGAGCTGTTTCCTCTAGTCAGACCACGCCTGTCTGGGTGACATCAGTCTGTGATGTCATCACAAAACCACAAGAGGCATTTCAATACAGATGACATCACTCTGGCACTGAACCTGCAAGTTTGGATGCAGCTGTGCTTAAACACCCTGGAAAGAAGCACAGCTCAACATCTTTTGACCAGAGAAAAGGCTGGACAATTTTATTTGGACAATATGATCGAGGCAGAACAAGGTTTTCGGGAATGTGAAAAAAATAACATTGTGTTAGGTTTAATGACCTATTTCCATTTGGATTCCATGATGTAATCATCAGCTCTCCATTGGGTGAATCAACATTCGGTCACAGGATTCACTGAGAGCAATGAGCAAGGGATGTTGTTCAAGGGATGTTGGCACCAGTGATCCATCGAGCAGAGACAAATTACTAGTGCTCTCAAATTGAAGTATTCCAATGATGTCAATTCATCATTTGGCAGGCACTAATCTCTGAATAATGCTAAAATTACAGAACGCATTAGTTTCAGAATATCTTTTTAGTTAAATATATTAAATTTCTAATTCTATTTCATTAATTTTGGATGAAATGCTTTCACATTATCTAACATTATTAGTTATATACTTGTAAATTTCATTGTATTGAAATATAACTTGAATGTAACAATTGCTTTATAATTTCTATGAAACAATACCATTTTGACTGAAGGAGGTGATGTAGAATGTAGAATTTGTGACTTGACCTGAGCACTGATAACTAGGGAATTGACTTGAAACCTGCCCATTATTATTTGGGACTTGACATGGCTAACATCCAGTTAAGTCATCACTGTTGTAATGTATGTATGGGTCCCATAGCAAATATCAAATCTGAACCTGGGCCAGTGCCAAAAATGACTGTCTTAAGTGTTTTTTGTCTTTTAATAAGTCTCAAGATTTATTTTTCTCTGAAGTAGAAAATATTTTGTTTTAAGTGAAGAGTGTACTAAAGAACTGAGTTTACTATTTTCTAATTTAGCTTATTATAGATTTACAGATGAGTTAGAAGATGAGGCTGTGTATGTGCGTGTTTGTGTGTGCATATGTACATTTTATTGTTATTGAGGCATGTTGAAAAATAACCCTTCATCAAGGAAAGCTTTCTTGGCTTTGCAAAAATTAAGTGCTTTCAGAAATAAATTTGTTTTGATAAATACATTTTCCTTTTCCATTTGGTGCAAGTAATTCCCAACTTGTTTGTCTTAAGGGACTTTTTCCATCCTCCTTTCTGTCAAGCCAAGCTATAACATAATGTAGGTTTTCCCCTGAAGATTATCTCCAGATGGTTTCGTGCACTGAGAACCATAGTTTTGCTCTGTCTCTCTCATTTACAATCCCCTATGACTTTAAGGTCTGATTAATCAAAATTGCTCAATTAAGGTTAAGCTGGAACTATACAAACAAGTAAAACATCAGCTGACAACGGTTCATAAACCTACTTTTTCTTAATTAGATCACAGCTTTTTAGAGTACTTTTACATTTATTTTCTTGACAATGAAGTCAAGAAACAATGAAGTACTGTAGCATATGTCATGTTAGAAACTTGTGTGCACACTTTTGTTGCTTTTTTATTGATCAAATGTGAGTTAGGGTTGCCTCTTTTTTCTGCAGTTAATTTTATACTGTTGAAAAGAAGGATGTAAGAATTACAGTTACACAGTAAATACAGAGGAAGAGTCCCCTGAAGCCATTCGACTGTTGGGCCCTTAACCCCACATTGCTCCTGGGGGGATTGGCCCCTGCTTAGTCTAATAAACTGTCAGTCACTTTGGATAAAAGCTAAATAACAAATTAAATTAAAAAAAAGGTTGCTGCCAAGTCATATGTTCTATTTATCGCAATATAGTTGATATTTCATCATTACAGGTGATCTAAATGCATTGTGGCAAGGGGGAGGGTGTACAGTCATGATTGCCCAAGGGAGTGATGGTTGTTATGTTTTTTTCCGCTGCCTCCACCTCTAGCCATATATGGACTTCCTGTATGAAAATGGGCATGGCAGCCTTCTGCTGAGTCAGGTGTAAAAGTCACCGGCTTTAATAATCCTTTTGTAATCTTAAATAAGTAGGGGAAAGGGTATAGTGGTGTGTCAGGAATGTGAGAAAGTATTGTTTGAGACTTGGATAACAACTTCCGTTGGAGGAGCTTGAAATGTGTTCAGATCCTGGACTGCCTGAAAGAGAGAAATTGGTCATTTGATTTGGTTTTCTGGACATTCTGGATTATTGGATTGTAATTTGGAGTCATGGTGTTTGAAGAGGCTTGGGGCCTTGTGCTTAAGCATAGGAATCTAAATTGCTTGTACGGGAAGAGCTGGGATGGACTGCCTTAAATCCGTGATTATTTAGGATAACTGGTTAACATTTAATAATGCGATAACATTTTAAGAATATTGCTGGTTATTCATTGTACTAGAGGGAACTGATTCTCTCGGTTGATTAATGCGCTTGAAATCATAAGCTCTATTTTGACTGTTTTAAACTGTCCTATTGGACAGGATGCCCCCAATCCTCTGTCAAACTTCAATTTTCACCCTGGATTTGAAATGTCGGTCTTGTCTCCTTGGATATAGCAACAATATATCTCATGGAAGAAAAAAAGCTTTGTTTCATTTAATTTGTGTGCATTCATGTTCATGCCTGTGCTTAACATCATTGTAACACTGAAATGGACTGACAAGCATTTTCAAATTAATGTTTACTATAATCGTCACCTATACAGATTAATCTATTTTGAGTAGTGACTAGTACAATGACACCTTGGACGAATAAATGCCAATGATGGCCAGGACGTTTAGGGTCACTAACAATGCTTCTAGTGATTGGCATAAATGTCTGTCATTGTGCAATTCTAAAACACTGGGTTCTGGTTTGCATTAAGGCAGTGTAGGGGAAACCCACATTTGATCTATGTAACAGGACACAATGCCAAACCAAATCATTAACCTCATTAATTTTGGCACAATCCTGAGCCACATTAGGATGAGGGTGGTTTCATGAGAAGTGTTTACAAAATACGAGGCTCTTGTTCAAGTTCAGCGGTTTCAGGCTTTCGCTGTGACGTCTGTCCCCTGGCACGTTAAACTGAGTAGCGTGTGAGGTCAAATTGTAGCTTGACTTCTGGCCATGGCAACATTTTCAATTCATAAGAAATAGTTGTAGGAAATTAATTAGTAGCAGGAGGAATGTTGGAGTTATGCTCTCAAATCAAATTCATTTTGGCAAAAAAGTAAGCTTGCAACCTCCATCCCCTGGTGTAAAATTCAGCTATAACCAGCTGGAAATTATAGATTAAGCTGGTCAAACCATGCTGAGAATGGAGCTGGTCTTAACTGGTCAACCAGCAACCCTCTGTTTCAAAACCTAGCTTGAGCTTGTTTTCAGCAGGGTGTGCTTGCTCTATTGGCATGTTATGTCTTTCACAGCCATCCATATGTATTGAACATCTTCACTATGCTTATACTTTATATCCTGAAACAAGACTTGGCCATCTCTGCAATCAATTTATGCAACTTCTTGCATAAAAAAAAGCAATAAATCTTCCCAGCAAACCTTACAATATGTTATATTATGGAATTATCGTGCAGGCAGTCATAAAACTACTTTGACAACAATGACAGGCTCAACTACACATGTTTTCTATTAGCCTACACTATGTCAATATCAATATCAATGCAACACAGTAATTCATACACCCCCATTCCCTATTTTCCAATAATAGCATTAGGTCAACAAAAGTAATTGGACTACGTAATACTACCAAACCAAACCTATCATATTTGTTTCAAATTTCTTAATAATCTGACTTTGCTTCCACAAAAACTTTTTTTCAAACTATAAAATGGATTGCACAGCTTTTCCTAATAAGAAGCAATAACTAACAAGCGATTCAATAGAGACTTTATGCCATAATTGGTACTAAACAGCCAAAATAGAAAAAGCTCTGCATGCTTTTACTTACAGACTCAAATAGTCGCTTTAGTGGCCCTGTTATCGAAGCGCTTTGACGTTAGCAGTTAGCAAACTGTAATAAAGAAAGCTGGCGACTCCAAAGATCTGGCCACAATTAAATGCTCTAACACTCTTGGAGCTTTCCAAGACGAGAGACTAACTTTCACAGCTCCAGTGTAAACAGCCCTGTGTCTCCATGTAGACTAGTTCTCTCTTATACAGCCATCAGATGATTCATAGTCATAACGCCTTTTTTGAATATAATTTAGGAGAAGCACCTTTCTTCCCTCAATTGTAAATCTAAATTAGAGTAAAACGGTAGGATTTGCTGGTTGTTTTGTACCGTAAAGGGTTACCATCATAAGGCAGTCCTAGGGGGAGGGGGAGTATATCTCTGTAAAATGTATTCTTTCTGCACATTAGATAAACTTTATGAAGGAAACAATACAGAGTTACTCACCCTCATGTACATATCAGAAATGTACTGTATAGTCTCCCTCACCATTGAAAAATGTCACCTTTGATTGCAAACCACCCCTGTGAGTATTACTAGTAGTTTGAGGAATTAAATGTGTCTTTTCCAAATGTTACAGCAAAGTTGCATCACCCTCCCTAATTCCAAGGTTGCATCCATCCAGACTGGAACGACGCCGCTGGCCATATCAGTGTATTGCGGAGTCTAATCAGTCCTCCAGGGATCTGTCTTTTGTAATATAGAAAGGCCTTAATGGCTGTAATTCATAGCAGCATATTTCATTATGCCCCTGGGTTCTACTTGGATGTTCCATTGACAGCTTATTGGCTGGGAAGTCTTGTGTGCGGCCTGTTCCAAATTCCACAATGCCTTAATGACCAGTGTACTGTGGCAAATGAGTGAGACCCAAATGAAAATGAAATGTAACTGACATCCCTCTGTCCCCCAGTAATGCTTTCAATGGTATGGCCTGGTACAAATAAATCACAATGGGTCTTATTAAAATTAAAGGTGAAAGAGTAAATATTATTTTTATTTTTAACACAGAGCTCTGAAGCATGAAAAGACTGATGGATGCCTTCAGAACATTGTCACCCTGATGGATTTCTCATTTTGTTGGTGCAAGTTCAAACAAAACTGTAGATAAATGAGATTTTTTCTACTCCTATACAAGTATACAAGTCCTAAAAATAATTAGCTTTAATGCTGAAAGTACATTATTCACATTTCTTCAGAATTCTATTGAGATGAAAAATGACATGACTGAAAAAAGTCCAAAAAAAGGTCTATCAATGTTGATTTCAATTCTACCTGTGAAAAAGTATGATTGCAGAATTAATGTTAGTGACTTTGTGGTCTCAACTGAATCAGCAAATAAAAGCAGTCATGCTGCCAAGAACTGCCCGTTAAACAGTGAGGTGAATTTGTTCCGAAGCAAAAAGGTTTGGCTCAGACCTAGGAGAAAATTAAACTAGGTGAATCCTTTGTGAAGCCTACGTAAAAAAAATAAAATAATCAAATGTTTATTTTTTTTAAAAGATATTTTTTAGGCCTTTTTTCAGCTTTATTGGACAGTATACAGTATAGAGAGACAGGAAGAATGGGAGCGAGAGAGAGGGGAAGACATGCGACAAATGTCAGACGGTCGGATTTGAACCGCTGACGTCGCGGCTCGCAATGAGCATGCGGTCAGTGCTCTACAGGCTGCACCACCGAGACACCCAATCGAATGTTTATTTAACAGCTATCCTGGGTAAATAAAGGTTAAATAAAATAAATATTCATGATTGTCATTGCCTTCTAAGGCAACAAAATGTGTTCAAATTAACCCATCCTAATTACTTAGGAGCAGTGGGCAGCTATAATGTGGTGCCCAGGGACCAACTCCACTTCTGAGGCCAGTGTCTTGGTCAAGGGCAACGGCAGGAGCACGGCGAGGGGCAAGGTCAACTCGCCAAGTAACCTAACCTGCATGTCTTTGGACTGTGGGAGGGAACCAGAGTACCTGGAGGAAACCCACAGGGAGAACATGCAAACTCCTAATGTTGGGGTGATTATTGGTCACAGCTTCTTTTAAAAATGAGGCTACAGTAATGATAAATCAAATTACATGATTTCAATAAATAACGGATTAAAATTCTTAAATGTTCACATATTGTTAAGTTGCAAATATGTCTGAATAACATTCAGTCCCAAGACATTAGTACAGTAACTCAGATGTTTTACTGTAGTTTGTACAGTAACTCAGATGTTTTACTGTAGTTTGTACAGTAGCTCAGATATTGTACTGTAGTTTTAGGCATACAGGTATCTTCCCCTGGGTGACTTAGTGAGATACCTGTTAGTGTTTCACCATAACTGTTATAGACTCACTCGTATTTTCATAAACATGAACAAATATCCAATCTCTGATGTAAACAAATATTTGAGAGCTGATTAAATGAAGAATAAAAAGCCAAGCTACCTACCAAGGATGCCTGGCCTGATGAACAATGGTGAAAATGCATGTCTGAAAGGAGCTTATCTTCTCAGATGGTATCCTAGTATTCATTGATCCTCAAAATATATTTTTGGCAGGATCATTCTCTTACAATGCACTGGGCAGCAAATGTATTATCAACAAACTGGTGTAGAAGAGCATGAAACCATCATGTGCTCAGAATAAGATTCAAATGGACAGGCTCACCTGTGGGCTTGCCCATCTGACTGCAGATACTGCAAGCTAAGCATAATGTGAAGCAAAAAAGGTCAATTTAATTGCAGGATTAGAATGATTTTGATCACTGGAGAGCCGGAATTTCTTTTTTTGTGTGAGCGATATTCATTTTGCTCATATTAGAATGCATACAAATCAGAAACTGCACTGCATGATAAGTACTGATAAGTAACATTTTGTAGTGTGCTAGTGATGAATGCATCGTATTGACCCTGGCCACTCTTATACAGTACATGATATGGACAAACTGTTTGTTCAATCATACACAAAATGAAGATAACTCATAATGACATCAGTAATCTGTTCTAATTAGGAGGACATTTGTGATTTATTAACATTTGAGGAGACCATTTCAATTTCTAATAAGCTCCAATTATTTGAAATGAATCCACTCTATCAAACTAATAACACTGCCTCATGATATTTGGCCATCAACAATGCAATGACAGCAACATTGCGGCATGCAATCATGCGTAACTCAAACAGTTGGGATTACTCAATATAATCGCAGAAACGAGGACGCACGATGTGAGAAATAGAAAAAGATTGCAGATTCACAATTCTTTCCACAATTCTCTTGCCACAGTATGTCAGAATACATCATGAATCTGTTAAGTCTTGTTTTGCAGTTTCCTATTTTACACTGAAGCCAAAAGATAATTAATTACCACTTTCTCCATTTTGTCCAAAGCTGGGAGTGGCTCTGTGTGATGTATGACTGCACTTCACTATGTGAAATCAAATCAAATAAAACCACACATGAGGAAAGAATGAACAGCACCAAAGCTCAAGATCCCTCATAGCTGAAATGTGTTTCCTAATTCCTGCAGGTAATCAGCTAGGTTCTACTCATTGCAATGTTATTTGGTTTAACACGTTCAAGGATTCACACAATCAAATGACACAAAAGCACCCTCTCATTAAAGGGTATACTTTTTACTTTATGTTTTTTCTTGTCAAATGGGAGACAGGAAACCAAGTTTTTTCTTTTCTTTTTTTCTTTTCTTATGAGAACACCAACAGCTGCCATAGTACTCCTAATCAAACTGGTATATAACATAAAGTATGACTTATGAACATTAAGGAAATTGTTCATACAGTATGTCTGAAACTTACAGAAGTTAAAATAGTATGGTTGGGCACTGCTATCATCACAACATTATCTCACAACCAAATGGCAATGCAGGATGTTTCAAAATGTTCTCTCCATGGCAACTCATACAGTAGATGTTTTTTAGATCTGAATGATCTGAAATAAAATGGAGAGAATTTAAGATGTTGTTTTGAAAGTAAACAATGTCTGAATATGCCATCAGAGAACATTTTTATTATATGTAAATATGCACACAGAATGAGATAGAATGTTGTCTGAATGGACAATTCTTCCACAGAAAAGTATGAAAAGTATTATTAGATCATACATCATGACACATGTGCCTTCAAATAAGAGAAATGAATCATGATATGCAATGAATTACATGATTCATAATTATTTTTGGTGCATAAAAGTCATATGGTTATATATTGACTTATTTTCATATCATAAATCTTGACTATACATTATATAACAATAAATTAAATGATGATGACAGCAAAATGTCTTCAGAGCGTCCAGCCGTAGCATAGTATTTAATGCTTTGTGAACCATTTCTCCCACTCTCAGGCAAAAAACAGCCTGCGATGATTGATTGTGCTTCAAAAATCTAAAAGTAATTTCTTGTTGCACTTAGAACACGCCATTATAAGCTCTTAATTAGCAAAGACATTCTCCTAAAAATTACTCACAGAGCCACATCTTAGCACTTACACATTTTACAACTTAAAAAGTTAAAATATGGTTGCAATAACTGAAAATAACTGAAATTATTCTGACTATCAAGACCACATCTAAAGGATGCATATTATTGAACAGAACATGTCAATTAGCAACAACACAAAAAATTGTTTTCTGAATACTAGTCTCTTCAGACAATTATCGTTCCTCTTGCTGGAGTGAGAAGTTGGGGCGTGTCCCAAAGTAAACAAAAGGTTAGGTCATATGGCTTTCTTCAGCTGCAGATGCTTGTGAATGAAAGTGACAATATCCATTGTACTGTGATAGAAACATAACTTGTAGGCTGGCCAAGGCATGATCTCATCAATCTGACCCTTGGCAATATACATATGTTAAACATATATTTCATAGTTCAGGTTGTCATGCACCTCATATTTGAATATACTTTACAAAACCTGTTGAAGAAAATAACACAACTTGGTGCAATGGGAAGTAAATATTATGAACAAATCAGAAAGCAAATATGTACCGCCTCAGTGATGACAGATATGTGGTCTAAAATGTATATCTGTATATCCAAATAAGTAGCTTTTCAGCATCTATTCCCTATTACAGCTGGGATAAAGCTGACCAGAGGAGCATCAGACATGATCACTGGGAACACTGTTTTCCTTCCCTGGAATGTTGGAGTGAGCAGGCCACAGGTATAGTGTTGTGGTCCACAAAAGGGTGGTTTTCAATTACTGTGGGGAAAACCGGGAATCTAGGACACTGGAAGATGGAAAAAATCTGAGCATTTATTATTATTTTTCCCCATTTTGCTAGCCAGTTGTACCATATCTATTCCAATTATCGCTGTTAGCTGAGGATACACCATCCCTCAGTCTACTTTGTATGTACGAACAAGTTAGAAACAGGCCTTCCATTGGCTGTCTGTATAGTACTGGTGAATGTCAGAACATATTTTCAGAAAAACAATAATGCCTTGAAATTTAAAGAGACATGAACAAATATTATATCACTCAGTAACTTGGTATGGGTAAAAGTGGAAAAGGTCAATGTAAACTCTGTGTGAAGTATTTTTCAGGGCATAATCATAATTATGAAATATATACATATAAATACCATGTATCACTGTGAACATTGTCATATGCACGAACAAACACTATTCCTAAATGAACACTAACACAAAACATGAACAGGACACATACTTTCTGTTGGTAGCTATCCAGCACTGAAGACCCTGAGAAATCTTCATTCCAGCTGGGTCTGTTTTTCTGCACCAGTCCCAAAACCTCAGTGGACTCCAGCCAACTTTTAGCATAACAGCTTTAGCGCTGCAATACTGTAATGACGTTGATTATTTCTCTCTGTAAACAAAAGCAGCCATTTTGTATACATTTGCCCTTATATGCACAAAGCCCTCTTGTAAATAGTCTCATTCCATACAGCATTTTAAAACTTGATCGCAGCAATAACACCATTCAGTATAGCATTTTTGCATTGTTGATAACGTTTATTTTCATAAAGTTTGACAGAAAACCAAATTTAATTCAGCATAATAGTGATCTCTCATCAGGGTAAAATTCAAGACTGGTTTCAAAAAGGTTTTTTTTCTTGGATACATTGAATCTCTTACAACTATCATTTTCATGTGGTTCATCTGTTTGTCTTTATTTTTGTTATTCCAAAAGTCATTTCTTGAAAGACAATTCAAGTGTCAACAGTCAAAGCTGGTATTGAGAATTAATGACACTAAAACATTTGTTAAACTTTACAAAATATGGCCCCACAATAAATCCAGCCAAGTGTTGTTCGGATGTATTAACCCCAGAAATGTTTAGTTTGGGGCTTTCATGAGCTCCTCATGGTTCCAAGACTGGATTTACATGTTTAAAGGCATTATATTCACATTCAATCATATACTCTAAGGCGTTTTTGTAATATAACTATACTGAAATAGGGCGCTTGCAGCAATCAGATTGCTATTTTGAAGAGACAGATTTCAAATTATTTGTAAATAAAGTCGTTTAAAATAAATGTTGGCTGGATTTTTGGAACTGTTAATATAGTAGTAAACACTGTACATTGTAAGGGTCTCTTTTAAAGAAATGGACATTTGTAATTGGTCAGCACATTAATTACATTTTCAACTTAATTTCGACGGACAGCAAGATGGTTTCATCATTCGGTGAAGTATGCCCTTTAAAAACAGTTGTACTGTCCAGGGATCTCTGTCGTGCCAGACATTTGAGAAGCAGGGCCAGGGAAACCCTCACCACACCCTGCCTTCTTGGGCTCAGTGCCTGCTGTCTAGCACACAGTGTAATGTGTGTTATTTTTTATTTAACCTCTGCTCTACCATCTGAAGCTCAGCGCAGATTACCAGCATTCTCCCTTGGGTTTATATTTAATTTGATAAACACTACAATATATGCCCCAGTGTTTCAGATTATGGCTACCTGGGGTCATGTTGGTCATCGTTTGATCGTTTTGTTATCAAACCAGTTACTTCCCTCGGTCATTGTCCCCAGTAAAGAAATCGATCTGTCATTCGGCAATTTGTAAAAATATACCAGTGTATTACTATGCATGACAGTCAGGAAAGCACTATAACTTTTGTTTGTTGGACTGCAGCTTAGTCTGTAACATCATTGTGCTCATCTCTATTGTGAAGGTCTGACTTTAATCTACCTTGTTGTTTAATTATTCTTCTCTCTAAAGGTCCACATTGGTGACCTAACTCTTAGGACATTACTGTGATACTTTTCTTGTTAATTAATGAGTTTTTTGTGAATTGGATGCAGCAAGAATATTCCTGTTAGAAACTAAGATTGCTTTTTTGGGATCTGGTTACTATGTCCATGCCTTTACTGCTCTCTTCTATCTTTTTGGATCAGTTATCTTTTCCCATGGGTTCCACTCTCTCATTCCTGTGAATTACAACATATTGAATCATGCCATAAATAATTACTAATGAAAACTGTTGTTTGCATTTATCATCTGGTATTAGTTTTTAGCCAAAATATACCAGTGAGATATCGCTGAGTAGATAAGCAGAAATATGATAATATAGCCCAGAATGAATGCTGGAAAGCCTAGACCTTTAAACAAAGCTTCTTGAATTTTTTCTTAGGATTCTTTCAGTGCCAATGGATTGTTTCAGTGCAAAGAAAAACAGACAAGCTAAACATATTGTGGTTTTGGTGGGCTTACAGTTTGAGAATTCAACGTTTCTCTTGTCTAGAACAGCAATTTCCTGTTTTCACAAGTTTGAAGGTCTGTGTTTTCTGGCTCTCTCTGGATACATTTCCACTTTAAATGCAGCACAATTCAAGCTGCAATATCCACAACTGTTCCTCCAAGCCCCTTTAGGTTTCCAAAATTCCTTTTGTCCTGAGACCACTCCTCCAGTCCTGTCCTAAAGCTGTGAACACAGGGCCAATGAAGTTCTCCCTCATAAGGTCAGTGAGACATTATTCATTTCCCGACATATTTACGAACAGATTTGCCATAAAATAAAAAATCACATTTCCCAAATGTCTGAACGATCAGATACCTCTGTTTTGGCTGAACTTAGAGATGCCTCATTAAATTGGAATAGTATTGTAAATCTAAATAATTTATTCAAACAGTAATTATTATTGAAATTTCAGGTTGGTTGATGAATGCACTTTGGTCACATTTTTAAATGCTCACTAAATTATGTAACCTCAAATCATTTGTGATAGTATCAGACAACTCAGATATTATATCTTCATTAATATTTCATGGCTCCCTTTAAAAGTGGTTCTTGTTATCATGGTTGGACATTCAAAGTGAAAGATCCAGATGAAGGTTACTACTCTGTGATGAAACTATGTCATGTCCAGAGGTTTCATGGTAAAGAAACTGAGTTAAGCCCTTGTCTGCAGCCATGGAACTTGTACTGTACTGTAGTACATTTTAAACCAATGACTTTGCAAACCTTGAAAAACTGTGTCCTTCCCATCGCTTGAACTGCACATAAAAAGTGACATTATGAAGCTGATGCTGTTAGTGGTAAAATAATAATTCACATTTAAACTGCTTAACGGCAGTAAATATAATATTGTTTTCCCAGAAACATACATTGTAAATAAAGATGCCATTTGTCAGATTAGAGATTCTAAATGTTTACATAAACACCCTTTTAGTGCATGAAGTCTGTTGGAAACACTGACTCATTCCAACCATGCTGATTGTCCTGTTCCCGCATCAGACGCACTCAAAGATTTGTGTCTGTATTTTTTTACAGATCAGTTTTAAGACTAACTACAAATTCCTTCTTGTTTTACATGGAAAGCATACTATTTTGTTTAGAGTTTAATTCTGTGCTTTCTGTGTTTCCCACAGAACTTGTTTATGATATGGACCAGATGTTTCACTTGTGAATGGGGTATTCTCCACTAAAGATCAAGTGTCACTGTGACTGGTGTCATACCTTTGCCCTTGAGTGTTCTTAAAAAGCTTCAGGTCATTGATGGATCAGTGGGAGACTTCATTGCTTCGATTACATTTTTTTACCTACTGCTGTGGAACATAAAAATAGATACAGTGCCCTCCAAAAGCGTGGAGTTATATTTATTTACTTTTGCTTCATACTTAGGCATTTTGATTTGATTTCAAAAGATATAAATGAGACAAGTACAGACAATCAGCTTTTATTTAATGGTATTTGCACATGTTTATGTTTTACCATTTTACATAAACCACTGAGGAATTTATGCTAGAGTGAAATAATGACACAAAAGATATTCACTGGTGTGCAGTATCAGCAAGCATTTTTAACGGATTAGACAGAATGTCCATTGTTTATTTAGCATTTCTCCAGAAGAAGTATCATTGTTGTCCATTTTACCATTGCATACATGCCAAATGATATTATACGTGCAGTAGTAATGTTATTAAGGTTTGTACAGACTCTGGAACAAGATGAGCCCACCTACAACGTTATCTGACCAGTATTGGCCAAGCAGTCCTCAGTATAGCTAATGGGACCCACCATATGCTAACAACTACATTATCATTTCTGCTCAGTACACAGCCAGTCAGTGGTAGTCGATTATAAGGCCAACTGAGAAGCATTTTAGCCAATGAGATTATATTTCTATAGGTTGTTAGGCTTTCATAAAAGGAAACAATTTTTTTTTCCTCCAGCATTCCATATCCATAGCTTTTTCAGTATGCAAGCTGAGAATATTACACATGGGCAAAAAGATTATCAAGACTATCCCAAAAAATTATCTTAAATCCTTTGCTATCTGCCTCCATGCCTCTTTTTATCTCAACTTCTAAGTGTGTTAAAAAAGGGGGAACTGCAGAAGGGCTTAAAGTATATCGCCGCTGGCTAGTCCTTCCTTTCGTGAGTTATTTTCGTTTTTCGCTTGTTTCAGGATTTTTTTCCCCGATTTCGATTTTGGTTTGCAGCAGAGCAAACTTCCACTGGGTTGATTGGAGGGTGATTTCATTCACCTGCAACTCAGGATGTAGGAACTTAATTGGTAATTGAGAGCAGCCTGGTGCATTCTCCTCTTGGCCAATCAGGGAGTGTTGACACACTGTCTTTTGGGCTTAAGCGGCAGTACGCCTGGTTGATTTTCTGATCCTACTTTCTCCTGTTTAGACCTCATGGTGGAAAAACTGTTAGAGCTAGGAATGCTGATCTTTTGAGAAGCCTTTGCTCTAATTGCTGTCCAATTTGGGGCATATTTCGTGTCACTTTCCTGTGACAGGGCTTTAGGTCCTGTCATTGCAAAGCCTGTTGGTTAGCCCTAATGATGGCCTTGCCCTGCAGGTTTGAGTTGTTTTGCTTGAGTTTCTCCTGTTTATCTAAGTACCAGCAGCCTGTTGCACCAGTATAACATAAGTTTGATCGCAAGATGCTGGGTATCTGTTCAGTTGCACAATTCACAGTTCTATCACACTTCATCTTAGCTAAGTTGACTGTAAGCCAAAGCATTGTCGCATACAGTGATGTTTCAATTATGCATGTTTAAACAAATGTGGTGCAACGTTAAGGCCTCGGGCCTTAATGCAGGCATCAGTTTGATGCAGTTACACACCGGGGTTCACACTCTAGTCCTGCCAATGCCTGTTGCAGACCAAATGTCAGAATGGGGACGAAATGTGACTTTGACCGTGGAATCATTGTCAGTGCCAGACAGTGTGGTTTGAGTAGTTCTGTAAATGCTGATCTCTTGCTGATTTTCATGTCTCTAAAGTTTGCAGTTAATGGTGCAAAAAGCTAAAAACATCCACTGAGCAGCAGTTCTGTGGGCAAAAAAGCCTTCTTAATGAGAGGTCAAAGGAGAAGGGCTAGACTGGTTGAAGCTGTCAGGAAAGTGACTGTAATACAAATAACCACGCATTGTGGTATGCAGAAGAGCATCTCTGAACACACAACAGCATCAAACCTCTAAATGGATAGGCTACAGCAGCAGAAGACATATTGGATAAAAAAACAAGACAAATAAAACCTAATAAAGTGCTCACTAAGTGCATATACGTGTATATATGGGCCAGTCCTCAAACTCTACTTACCGATGTAATCTTTCCTCTATAACATATGATGGAACATATTCTATTTAATTTGAGGATTTGAAAAATTATCAGTTACTCTAATCATGATAGCTTTTCCATAGATAAGAACATTGCCAAAACTTTCGAAAGTCTAAAACAGAAAAAATAAACATCCCTTCGGAGGCTGAAGCCATCGTTGATATTGTAGCCGTCGAGTGTTATATCTGGGCCTCGTGGATTGAAAGCTGAAAGACAATATGCCTTGATTAAATGAGCATTGCATATTTTGAATTATAGGACTGCATTCAATATGAAGCCAAGTTATGATTATATAACATCTGGAAGACATTGGCCCACAACTCTAGTCTGTTATTTCACAGAGAACCATGGCAGCGCTGCGTATAACAAATGAATCTGGATAAAAATTTGTAGTCACTCCTCCCATGTTAACTTAAAGGGCAGTATTAGTAATGTTCTCCAAGTAGATTTAACAAACATGTGCCTAAATGTTTGTATTATCCATCTTGAGTGGCCCAAAGCATAAAGGTGATTAGTATGCATGCAAGCTCGGCCCTGTAGCCCAGACAACATTATTTCTAAGCAGAGCTACAACTGGTAACAGCCGTTGGTTCACAGATGTGTGCATTCGTTTTTTTAGCTCCAGTGCTCTTTGCATGCTTGTGGGTTACGTTGCGCTAACTGAAGGAGCACAGTTGGCAACTTTACATTCCAGGGAAAATGGGGAGGGATGATTAAAAATGAAATGAAAATTTTAATAATTTTGGTCCCCTGACGCCTTGGTGCATTTATGAGAGTACAATTCAGAAAAAGGATTTGATCAATAGTATTATACACTCATAAATCTGCTCCGTATTGGAAGTGTCATTGGGTTTGAGAATTGACTTGGGTAACCTGCTGACGCTGGTCAGAGGACGGGCCCAGGTGCATTCCTCTGCAATAGCTCTGCTCCTTCAGCACTCTGTCGATCTGCTCTGCCTTGCGGCGCAGTTCCAGGTTTACCGCTGGACTGAGTCTGACGCAGAGAAGGCCACGTCACTTCTGGGCTGCTTCCCTTATTGCCTCACCCTCAGTCTCCTCCCTGGCCTACTTTTACGGACTCGTATCAGGGTTCTCCCCAATTTTTTTTTTTTTCCTTTTTGACGGAGTGGTGCTCAGGTGGGGGGGTTAGGGGGCTTGAGGCTGGGTGGAGCTTTCGCTTTTCCATACCTCCTTAAAACAATTCCAGCATTCCGGGCCCGTAAAAACACACAACTGCCTCAGTCAGTTATGAAACAAACATCCTAATGTTCACTGTAAAGGAATTGGGGAAACCCAATTTATTTCACCCATGGACCGCCACTTTTTTGATGTGAAATGTCTCAAGATTACTAACAAATCCAAATCCCAGTGTGCTACAATAGCTTGCTTTGTATCCGCCTAAATTAATTTAATCTCTTACACTTGATAGTGGTTGCAGAAAGCATTATACAGTGGCGCACCACCACTGTGACGTTGTTTGGGGAGAACCCTGGATATGTAGTGACATTCTTCAGGGAGAACCATGTATATGTAGTGACATTCTTTGGGGAGAACCCTGGATATGTAGTGACATTCTTTGGGGAGAACCCTGGATATGTAGTGACATTCTTCAGGGAGAACCATGTATATGTAGTGACATTCTTTGGGGAGAACCCTGCATATTTAGTGAGCAGTGTAATGTTTCTCGATGTTAAAATAGAATGTTCTGGAATGACACTGGGGAAGATGCCATGCATGCCTCTTGTATATTGTACCTGCCTGTGGCTCGTCTTAAGCCTCGCATACGCAGGTATGACGAACGAATACGGCGCATCGCATATCTCAGTGCTAAGGGGAATAGCGAGCTACCAGGCCATGGGATAAAATTAGAAGCATGATGACTGTGCTTGTTTTATTGTGACATATATCAAATGAAATGAAGAGTTGGCAAGGAGAATGGCTTGATGACAATGCTGAAAGACTGAGAGAGGATCAGCTGGCCGGTATATCACTAAAGTATGTGTGTGAGAGTACTGTCTATTGATACTGCACAGAGGGTATGGGCCAGAGATAATGTACTCCAATCACAGTGTTCATGTATAGATTGTCAGCAGTGTTATACAATAGACATAGTCTAACTAGTTTTCTATTTAAAGCCAGTCTTTAAAAATCCAACTGCAGATCTCCAAAAATAGTGTGTAGTAGATATTAATATCACGAACACAGTATTGTATGACTACATATATAATGGCTGTCACCATAAAAAAGAAATGACTCACGTTTTGTTGCAGAATTTATGGCTGTATACTATTGTATTTTATTATACTGTATGGTTATCTTTTTCCATGCAGTTCTGTGTATTTATATCTCAGTGAGCCAGACTGTATAGAGAATGACTGAATAAATGACTTAATAGAAACAATATTCACACCCTTTTACTTTTTGTCTTAAAGATGCAAGATAATCATTCTATACATTTCTAGTACTGAACAGTAATCATCAGTATTCACCCTCATTCAAATAACCTGGTACTCAGCTATTGCAGTCAAAGTGATGTAGATGGTGTGTGTGGGGGGGGGGGGGGGACTGGAGATATTCTTTGTTATTCATTGTCAATTTTACATTATTCCTCTTCCCATATTTCTGTCTCAGCAAAATTAATTTAGATTCCCCTGACAATGCATGAAGGAGCTACTCCCCTGGTAGAGAGATCACACTGGGGCCAAAGTTGAAAGCGATCTTCGGTTTCTGAGTCAGACCATTATCATTTGATTTCATTCATTATCATTGAAGTGTGAGTAACCTGCTAGTCATCATTCTCATTAATCATATATCCAACACGAATGCATGCTAGATTTTCTTGTGCGGATTAAATAAATACTTGATGTCATCGGATGGGCAGAATCACAGGATTAAAAAATGTACAAGTGCACCACAACCTACTGCAAGCTACAATGGCTGACCTGAAAAATGTGAAAGCTGATCTAAGGAAGGAAAGAAATTGAAGAGTGCATCTTTTGACCTTTCGCTTGGAAATAATTAAGATTTGGATTGAAATCAGTGGCAACAGGTGTGGATGCAGTCTTACTCTTAATAAATATGATTCATCATACTGTAATAGTGCAACTGTACATAGGATTTTTTTTGTACATTTTTACCTTGACTCCACAATACCCCAGGAATATCAATCAACAGTATCTGTATAAGACCAACTTTACACCAAATTTAAGATAATTTGGGTAGAGTATCTGTATTATGACAGAAAAAATTAAATTACCCTAATCTTAATTTTTACAAATCTTAATCTTTATTCTTCTTCTTTCATTATTTATGCTTCTTACTTTAGCATTTTCACCCCCTATACTCGTCTGACGTAGCCCAACACAAACATGAACTGTATAAGGCCCGTGCTAATGCTCTACCAGGGCTGTAGTGACACATTGCATCCCCTGGGCCATGCACATCTCCATTGAGTTTCCTACATTTCCTACAATGCTCAACACAGGGCATGTCCAAGTTCAATGGTTCCTTTTTTTGGTCATTCTTATTCCAATATGAGTGGAATATGGGCTAGCAAAAGGAGTTGATTCTAGGAGTGCCATCTGCATTTGGAGTCTGTCTCAACATGAGGACCAAAGAAGTGTCAGTGCCAGTAGGCCATCATTAGGCTGAAGAATCAGAATAAATCAATCAGGCAGAAGCAGGATGATTGCTGAAGTATACAGAAACATCTTGTCTACTCAGGTCCTAGTAAAGGCATCAAAACTGCTTGGACAATGCTCCGTCATGCAGTAGTACAATGATCCAAAACACACAGCCAAAGCAACCAAGGAGTTTTCAGGCCAGAAAATTGAATGATTTTTCGGACCCAAATGGAGAATGTTCTTGACTGTCCAAGTCAATCACCTGACCTCCATCCAATTGAGCGTGCATTTCACTTGCTGAAGACTGTGGCACTGTCCAAATACATATGGACTGCACTGTAAGTATGCAGTATAATGATGCGTCATGCAGTTAAAATGGTCTAAGATGGCATTACTGATGTTCCTCATGGTTATGAATAGAAAAGAATTAAGGGAACAGAGAGGCCAAATGTGGATGACAACAGTCTTGAACAAAGACCGCAACTATACAGTGTAGGCAGCAGGAGGGCCCATGTGGAATTTCCCCTCAGAAATGCCACAGTGCCGTCCTTCTCCAAAATCAGTAAAAGTCATTTTCATCGTTGTTTTCCACACTGGGAAGATGACTGGGGCTGAAAGCTAATTACTAATTACAGTGCTGCTAAATTGGGGGTAAACTGCATTCCATGTCAAGAATAGTCTGTTAATTATTTTCATTTGACTGGCATTGCATTACATGATAAAAATACTATATCATAAAGCTGTAAAGTGTTTATTGCCATTCAATTCTCCAGGGCAGACTTTGCTCAATGCTTTTTGTTGTTGCTAAAATTTGACTCCTTACTAGTATCTGCTGCCATTCCTATACAGTTCTGTAAGCCTGGATGACTCATCAAGTTATTTTAATCTTGTGAATTTCTCATATAGATTGACAGCCATCTGCCAATTTACCATATTACCATATTACATTCCATGTTAAAAGCTAGTATAGTTACTGTAATAGTGACTATTACAGTAACTATACTAGCTTTTAACATGGAATGTAATATGGTAATATGGTAAATTGGCAGATGGCTGTCAATCTATATGAGAAATTCACAAGATTAAAATAACTTGATGAGTCATCCAGGCTTACAGAACTGTATAGGAATGGCAGCAGATACTAGTAAGGAGTCAAATTTTAGCAACAACAAAGTCACTATTACAGTAACTATACTAGCTTTTAACATGGAATGTAATATGGTTAGATCTTTATGGTAACAATAAAATAGCAGTGATTAGATTTTAATGACTATCATGGTGAAAGTTCTTTCTCTTGTGCTCCCAGTGTCTTTCCATTCATCCTGCCTCATCTGGCTAACTTCTGTTCATAGAAAACCTAAGCAATGAACTGGCTGAGTAATGTCATTGGCCATTAATTCCACGGATCGTCATACATTTCCTGTTGCAGTTTTCCAGCTTCTTCATGGCAGCCTTTGCCAATAAACCTTCATTGAAATGAATGTGAACTTTATAAGAATTTAATACACACACACAGGAAGACATGCAGTATATGCTCTATATATGTGCTCATACAACTGCCTCCAAAATTAATTCTTGGCAGCATCCTTGTATTGATCCTGACCCTATCATACAACTGACGTTTTCAAATTTCATTTTAATGAACATGTTCAACTCATTCACCCATGTGCAGCGTCCTTTGTAGATGTTCTGTTTCATCTCTTGTTTGTTTTACATTGTGCTGCACAGGAGTCTCTAAGGTTTCACAATTGCCAGACCTGGGGTCAGTGTGGGCCTTTGTCAGCGCCTTCCTCATGTGGTTAGCTTATTGAGACAGCAGACAATGCGGGGTCACAACGTGACAACTCTGCTCTTCATTACTTAAGATTTCAGTGCACTTGTCCCTGGTTATGGGTATGTACTTTGTTGTATTTTGCTCTGGATAAGAGCGTCTGCCAAATGCCTATAATGTAATGTAAAAAGGAGCAAATCTGGTGCTAAACACATACACACACATACACCAAATGCAAATCCTTACTTATTTTCTCTATATTAACCAATAGAATAGAATAACTTTACTTATTTTATTTTAAATTACATAAATGTGAAACCATGATCCAAACACTGTATGTAGAACTGAATTTTTATTTTTTTATTTCTGCATAACACAGGACTGTGCACTAAATAACAAGGTCATTTCTAACATATCAATAATATGCATACAGTAGATAAATTATTAAATTATAAACATCAGACCAAACCACATAGGGAATATCTAGCAAGGGAAAAATGATCATAACCATTGAAACTGATGTTAAAGGTTTGAAGAAAAAAAAAAAAGTTTACAAAAATGAAAACCGATTCCCAGGACAAGACAATGGCCTATTGTTAATATAAACTTCTCCTTGATGCAGCTACAGATGGTGGTAAAATAATAAACTGATAGTAAGTGAATCTTAATCCTCCATGGCCGTGCACTGTAGATGGGATCCCACTCCCTGGCTCCCTGGGGTTGGTTTTCCCAGCTCTAATGCGGTGGTAATCAGAGCTCCACTGGAAGCCCTGACACTAGACACCCTGAAGGTGCGCTGGCTCTTTCTCTTGGCCACGGGAAACGCAGAACGCAATCCCAGGCCTGCACAATCGGCACGCTATCGGGAGACCCAGGTTGGAAGCTTGAGTTACCTCTTCCCTTTCCCCCCCCCCTCCGCCTTTGTGGACCGTTCTTTTCATGGGAATTAGAGATAACCCTCGCTGTCTCTAGCCCCAAGCTGAGATTAGCAAGGTTTTCCCTCGCTGCTGTCATATATGTGGCGAAAAGATTTTCATACCGTTTTAGGCCACTTTTAGACATGCCTTTAAAAAATGTTGCACTATAGTATATGAGGGCAGAAAAGATAAAGGAAGGTTATCTTGCTTTGTTACAGTATTTTGATTTCTAAGCTATTGTGTAGCTCCAAACAGGTGAATAATACACTCAGTGAGCAATTTATTAGGTAGACCAGTATGCCAGCTTGTTAATTCAAATATTTAATCAGCCAATCATGTGGCAGCAACTACATAAAAGCATGTCAAGAGGTCAAGAGGTTCAGCTATTGTTCAGATGAAATCCTAGAATGGGGACGAAATGTGATTTAAGTGACTTTGATAGTGGAATGATTGTTGGTGCCAGTCAGGGTGTTTTGACTGTTTCAAACTGCTGATCTCTCTGGGATTTTCACGCAAAACAGTCTCTAGAGTTTGCAGAGAAACAAAAAAAAACAGTGAGCAGTAGCTCTGCAGGAAAAAACACGTCATTAATGAGAGGTCAGTAGAGAAGGGCCAGACTGGTTGAAGCTGACAGGAAGGTAACACAAATAATCATGCATTACAACATTGGTACGCAGAAGTGCATCTCTGAATACACAATGCGTCAGACCCCTTAAGTGGATAGGCTACAGCAGCAGAAGAAAGAAATAAGCCTTATAAATATCTAAATAAATTGCTCAGTGAGTGTATATAATTGTAATATAATCCAGCATTCAGATTAAGTAATTGAATTAAGTGCAATAAGAGAAATTCCTGTAATTTTGGTCGATTTCTTGTTTAAGAGATCAGTTTTCAATTGGTTTCGATGATACATTCAATCATCAAACAATAATAGAATCATCAAAAAACGTATTCCTGTATAATCTCATTCGTAAACATATTTAAAGATATCTAGAGGCAATGCATGAGACATATCAATTCTCCTTCCGCATCTTGTTTCAATGCTTTTGAAGCACAGATCTACACTCCAGTTGTTTTCTTCATAGGAAGTACAGGCTGTGCAAGGAATGCAGATAATGGCAGAAACACCAAAACTCACATATTGTTCTTTATTGTGGCATAAAAAGTCTTTGACTTTGACTTCACAGGGTACTGAAGCAAAACCATTGTTAGTGTTAGAAACAAAATATAGACTTTGCCTCAATTATGGGTGATCAGTGAACATCGCAAACCACGCTGGATTTGGGTTTTACAGGAAGGTTGTCATAAGAAGCCTGTAGGATTATGAAATAAGATTACAGCCAAAACGTTAAAAATACAGTGGGTTAAAAATACAGAATTATTGGCACCCTTGATGAATATGCACGAAGTGCTATAAACTAAATAAGAATACAGTTATTGATAAAAGCTTCATTTTCCAACATGCTTCAAGTATTGGGCTTTATTAATGATTCAATGGAATCAACCAAAGTTATGTAATAAATGTACTTCCCCAAAAACCACACCTGTTTGTGCAAACACCCCTGGCAAAGATGACAGCCATGACATGGTGTTTTTACTTAATAATTTCTGTGTGGATTTTGATGTATGCTTGGAGTCATTGTCTTGCTGGACAATTTACCTATGACCAAGCCTCAGCTCTCTAGCAGAGACAACCAGATCTGCCAAGATTTCCTAGTGAATTCATTGTGCCATTGATATATTTAGTGTCCCTGGACCACTGGCCACAAAACATCTGACAACATCAACACATTTGACAGTAGGTATGAGTATGCATAAAATTTTGATGCCCGACATGGTTGATGGTGTGTATGGGCAAAATGTTCAATTTTGGTCTCATCAGACCATAGCCCTCTCTTCCAGTCATAAGTCCAATGATGTTTCCTTCTTCCTATCTTCCTTACCATCCGTGGGAGTAATATGCGCTTGCATAGTCTTCCAGGCAAGTTTGCAACCATTCCATATGCCCTTTACTGTGCTAAGTGCTATGTGTAACCATTTATGTCGTTTTTTTACCATTACCCGACTTGTGATGGTCAATTACTGTACCAACCAGTCTTCTGAATTGACAGTTCTTTGGCTGATGGTTGACAAAGGGATTCCAAAATTTTGTTACCCCATTTTTATACTCTAGTGAAACAGGAAGTGAGGGAATGACAAAATATACCTTGTTTCTTTAGACTGAGATTAACTGTCAGTCACTGCATACATGTAACGTAGCAGTTTTTCCATAAGCTTTGCAGAAAGGGCTCACCTTCAATTAAGAGAACTCAGATCAGGTTTCCATGCACAAATCATTTACCATAGACATTAAAAACAAGTCTGATTCAGGATTTGCTGATGTGGCAGTAATTTCTGATCAAAAGAGCCTGATCTTTTTGTTTAAAACCAGGACTGTCCCAGTAATCACAGTTCCATATCAGGCAGCCTTTCTGTAAGCCCAAGCTTTTTAACGGCAGGGAGCACTTCTGAAGTGTTGCTAAGCTACAAGTTATGTTATCTCTGATACAACGAATCAACCAAAATGAAACATTAACTTCGAAGTGAGGGTGGTAATGATGGTACAGTGGGTAGCACTGCCGCCTCACAGCAAGGAAGTCCTGGGTTCGAATCCCCGTTGGCCGGGGCCTCTCTGTGCGGAGTTTGCATGTTCTCTCCTTGTCTGCCTGGGTTTCCTCTGGGTACTCCGGTTTCCTCCCACAGTCCAAAGACATGCAGGCTAGGCTGATTGGAGAGTCTAAATTGCCCATAGGTATGAGTGTGTGAGTGAATGGTGTGTGTGCCCTGCGATGGACTGGCGACCAGTCCAGGGTGTATTCCTGCCTTTCGCCCAATGTATGCTGGGATAGGCTCCAGTCCCCCCTGCGACCCTGTTCAGGATAAGCGGGTTCAGATAATGGATGAATGAAGATAATGGATGGATGGAACTTTGAAGTGAGTGGGCAGGGTTGAGGAGACTTCTTTTATTGAAAACACAGGACCACAGCAATGCTAAAATGTCCTGCATAGTATGCTTGTATATAAGTCTTCCTTTTTTGATGTGGAAGAAAATTGTGATTTGCCATTAATAAATGAACTTGTTCCCATGCATAAAGAACTGAACAATGGCTGGGAAAAATTATCCTCGAGGTCTTCTTGAAAATATAAATTTCTGACATAATTAAACACTTCACAGAACTTACCCGACCCAGCAGCTGAGACCAAAAGCATGCTTGATCTGTCCAAGTGGAATTGCAATGTTGGGGTAAATAACTACAGGGTGTCTTGTTTCCAGAAGCCCACTAATTAAACCTGGGACTTTCTTAGTAGCGTGGTTTTAACCAAAATGGCATCTTGATTTAAGTTACATTTGTACACAGTAAACAAAAAAAGATGAAAAAAGTAAATTTGAGGTGGGGGTGTTCAAAGTGTGTGTGGATATGCAATGTGTTTGCTGCCTACAGTCTATTTTAATGCCTTTTTAATTACATTACATTACATTATTGGCATTTGGCAGACGCTCTTATCCAGAGCGACGTACAACAAAGTGCATACCCATAACCAGGGGTATGTGTGCTGAAAGACCCTAGAGGGAAGTACAATTTCAATTGCTACCCGTAGAACAAAGATAAGGACAAGGGGCTATTTTTTTATTTTTATCAACAAATAAACAAACAAACAACAAAGCAAAAGTGACCAAACTTAACTATCCAAATACTGCTTACCTAGCCAACTAAAAATACCGAAACACTACGCAAATCACAAAGACAACAATTAAGGTTCACAGGGAGGTAGGGAGGGATGGGGAGAGGTGCTGCTTGAAGAGGTGTGTCTTCAATTTGTGCTTGAAGGTGGGGAGAGATTCTACAGTTCTGACCTCAACGGGGAGTTTGTTCCACCACCGTGGAGCCAGAACAGACAGTAGTCGTGAGCGTGAGGTGGAGGTTCGGAGAGGGGGAGGTGCCAAGCGGCCTGTGGAGGCTGAACGAAGAGGTCTGGCAGGGGTGTAAGGTCTGATGATTTTTTGTAGGTAAACTGGGGAAGACCCCTTAACTGCTTGGAAGGCTAGCACCAGTGTTTTGAATTTGATGCGAGCCATGACAGGCAGCCAGTGGAGGGAAGTAAGCAGGGGGGTGACGTGTGAGTATTTGGGAAGGTTGAAGACCAGACGAGCTGCTGCATTCTGGATAAGTTGGAGGGGTCTGATGGCGAACACTGGGAGGCCAGCCAAGACGGTATTGCAGTAGTCCAGGCGGGACAGAACCATCACTTGGACCAGGAGCTGGGTCGAGTAGGGGGTGAGAAAGGGGCGGATTCTCCATATGTTGTATAGGAAGAACCTGCATGACCGGGTCACCGCTGCAATGTTCTCGGAAAGGGACAGTCTGCTGTCCATCACCACGCCGAGGTTCCTTGCACTGGGTGATGGCATGAATGTGGTATCCCCGAGGGAAATGGAGAGTTCCAGGTGGGGAGAGGTATTAGCAGGGATGAATATCATTTCAGTCTTGCCTGGGTTGAGCTTTAGATAGTGGTTGTCCATTCAGCTCTGGATGTCACTCAGGCAAGCAGAGATATGGGCATAATTTAAGTCTTTACAGTAACCATCCTACTTGATACATTCAATCATTCAAAGATAATTAAACAAATCGCTATATATTCTTGAAAATCAGTTCTTCAATATTATCTCATCTTTACTCCCCTACAATCGACTTGCTAAGTTTACATCAGTGTGAATTCATGTGTCTTTTCTCAATTAGCATTGTGCAGTTTCTATTAAGTGCAGTAATTATCATAGTTCACAGAAAATATCTGTTTTTACAACCATTCACAACCATTATTGTGTACATGGTTATTATTACTACATGCTATTTGGCTGACGCTTTTATCCAAAGCGACTTACAGTTGATTACACTAAGCAGGACACAATCCCCCTGGAGCAATGTGGGGTTAAGGACCTTGCTCAAGGCCGAACAAGGCCCAATAAGTGGATCTTATCGTGGCTACACGGAGGATTGAACCACCTACCTTGCGGGCCCCCAGTCACCTGTCTTACCTGAAAATTCCATTTTGTCCCAGTCACTGTTATATACACTGTTATGTTTAAAAAATAAAAAATTGTCATGCTTCAGGATTCATTTGCTGTGACATTCTATTGGAAACTTAGTAATGCAAATACTAAGAATACAAAGAATCCATGTCAGAAAACGCTTTCTGAGGATAATGGATTTTTACTGGGTATTAAAAAAAAAAAGATATACATACAATATGTGGGAGCAATATTTTTGATGTTATCTGAGAGTGCATAGTTTTATACAATGAGATACAGGGAATAATTGTCTATAACAGGAATCAATTGTGCCCCTCAAGTCACTGCCTTGTCATCTGTTTCTACGCTAGGCAACAGATGCAGTCCTCCAGTGCCCTAACCCTTCGCTCAATGACTGGGTATACAGTATTTATACAGGAGAGTGCTAATTAAATATGCCTTTGCAAAGTTGTCATATCATTGATAAACTATCTCAATATTGTGCTTCTGTGCTTGTCATTAGCCAAATTAACCAATAATTCAGAGATGGAGGGAACATGTCCTTGTGTACCATGTACAGTATAGGAGCAATGCTATAACTACCAGCAACACCTGTTTTATATCAGTGATATTATGCATAGGATTTAATGTGAATTAAACCTCCCATCGGTCTGCCCATCAGATTGCACACTGGTTGCCAAGAGAAAGCTTCCTCCGAACTCTGGCAACGTAATATAGAGTTTATACCCTCTGCGATATCACAGATCAGCGAGCGTCAATAATCTGTGTCTCCTCTTTCCTGAGGTTGAGGAACTTCTCGTCTTGTTTACATCTAACATTGTTGCATAGCAGGATCTCAGGCTGAGGTCACAGCTACAGGATCTGTGCTGCGCAAAAGTTCTCATCTCCCTTTGCCAGAGGATGAAATAATATCGAGCATTAACGATTCAGTTTCCCCTTGTTAAACCAGAGCTTTGTATTTTACTTTTGGGTTCTGTGTATGTGAGAAATTTGAGAGTGTGTATCCTGGCCAGGCAAGCCTCTGCCAGCACCTCAGTTACGGGTGGCGTGAGGAGCTTTTATCTGGGGCCTCAGTTTCAAAGGCCCATTTGGCAGAAACTAGAATCTGGTTTCATTTCAGGGGTGAGAGCTTGTCCAGCTTTGACACCGTGAAGTGTAGTGAACACCTCCAAGTGACAAAAGGAAAACGATGAATATGTTTTCTCAGTATTGATTGCATTATTACAAATAAAAGTCAACATGAATACACAATGTATAACAGGATACCTGGGCTTCAGTTTAGTCTCCCTCTCACATCACTTCAGTCCAGAATATGGTTCATTAGTGTGGGGATAGAACAGACATTACATTACATTACATTATTGGCATTTGGCAGCCGCTCTTATCCAGAACGACGTACAGTTGATGAGACTAAGCAGGAGACAATCCTCCCCTATTATTATTATTATTATTATTATTATTATTATTATTATTATATTATATTATTTTATTTTATTTTATTTTATTTTATTTTATATTATATTATATTATATTATATTATATTATATTATATTTAAAAAGCTTCTACTGTACATGATAAACCTTCTGATGTTTCTTATCATAGGCGTCCATGGGGACAACTACAAAAATAATAAAAGAAGCTTTTGAGTGTTTTGAGAAGAGGATGGAGTGGGAATCGGTCATAACATAGGCTACACATTGTGTAGACCAAATAAGTTGTATTGTATAACCCATAAGATTGTTATTGTCTTGTTTATCTCGAAGAAGTCGCTGCAGTGCTGTTGCATGTAAAATCCATTGTCTTGCATAGGCTGCACACAGATGTTCAACAGAAAGTGACATTGAAAGTTTCTTATTATATAAAGTCCCAGCACTGTATATACTGCCATATGCTGTTCATTGCTACACAGCATCCAAAACCAGATGTTCACAAAAGAGACGCCAACGTCACCAAAGCAATAGTGTTGGCAGCCTGATTAGGACTTCACTCCAGTGATCACATGCTGAGAGATATGATGATCATGCACTGTGGCATGCTGACTATGACAGTTTTTCCTCTTGCTTAAGATTTTGTCAGTGCTTTCAGGGGAGTGGATTGTCTATTTTGCAGCCAATCACATACTCTTGAATTGTGAGTAAAATAGAGAAAATTAAATGGGCCTATTTTGAATATTACAGATGATTTTGCTTCGTTCGTAATTTGTGAATTGACTGAATTCAAGGGCGTTTCCAAGAGTTTTTATATTTGGGTCATCTAAAATGTTTAAGGAATATTTATGAAATTGTCAACCAAACCACATCCAAACGGCCCAAACGGGAACAGATTCTGACAATTTGCAACATAGTGTACAGTTTAGGCATTTTATGTGATTTCTAGAAATAACTTTAGGAAAATGTAACCTATGTTTTGGCAGAAAGGACTATATCTTACAGGTAATTATTTGGAGTTTCATATACTTCAAATACTGAACAGACAGATTTGCTTGTACAAGGCATTGAATCTTTTTATCCATCCAATTATATATTTGTATCCAAAAGGTTTTTCATTCTCAACTTTAAAAATATTAATCTTATCAAATGTACATTATAAACATAATCACTTGTAAAAAAGGTCAGACCGACAGGGGCGACATTGGCTCAGGAGGTAAGAGCAGTCATCTGGCAGTCGGAGGGTTGTCAATTGAGAAGCATCTTTGTTCAGCACTTTGGATAAAGATCTTTCAATGATCCAGTGACAGCCAAGAAAGAGAATAGCCTAATGGTTGCATTATCTTTTTGTGCTTAAGTCATGATATGTCACTATAACTGGAATGTTATGTCTTTGTTTTGTACTGTTTACTGTAGGGCACAGTCGTGGTCATGAGGAGTTTAATGGTTTTAAACCAGTGAAATCCAAATCAGCTGATCATGACCACCACAACATGAACAAGAAAGAGAAAATATAGTTCAGGAAATGAACCCACAACAATCTGCCTTGAGTTCATAATGGCTTGATTTAAAAGTTTCAAGCCTTGCTTTGGTCTTTTTGTGTGTGTCAATAATGTCATTATCAAGCCTTTTCACGTCTTTCAGGGGCTCCCCGGCCACACCTTTTCCCTGAGGGCTGCCTGCTGGCCATGTTTCATTGAGAGAAACCTTTAACCTTTTCACAGAGGTCTTTGTTCACATGAAAGAATCAGAGCACCCAAGTCAGGCGGTGAGAGTTTGCTTTCGCTCTCCTTCCCTCCTACCTCCCTCTACTCTCATACTCTCGCCACACGTTCGTCCTCTTTTTGCTCTCACCACTCTCTCCCTCTCTTTCTCTCTCTCTCTAGGTCTCTCTCTCTCTCTCTCTCTCTCTCTCTCTCTCTCTCTCTCTCTCTCTCTCTCTCTCCTTCTCCTCTCTTTTTCACTGAACCAGGCTCCACCTCCCCCAAAGGCTGCAGTTGTAAAGCTGGAGGATGGTGACGTCTCTTGGAGTGCTCACTCTACTCCACAAACGCGAGTCTGAGAGGTAAATACAGAGCTGAGAGGAAAGTTACCAGGCAACCAAAAGTGTAACCCAATACCAGCTCCCTTATAAATGTAGAATCCATTCACAAGCCCCACATACGCTCTATATTTAACCTGCGGTTGCTTTCAGTTTCTGTTCTTCTCTCTGTCCCTCACTTCAAAAGCACGGCTGTTATTGCACATATGGGATATTTCAGTTGGTCTCTTTCCCTAATAATCCCCTTATTCAGAAGTTCATATCTGATGGCTTCTGTATTTGTAAAAAAAAATGTTTTAATCATGCAGCTGCTGTGCATGAGCTAGGTGTACTTTTGGGGAAAAATAGTTCTAGTTTGTACCAACAAACAAGTTTTTCCTTGTAGGGTATCATCATCCAAAGAACCTGATGTGGTATGGGTGACAGAGGAGAGATTGAGGTAAATTTCCTCGACTGTAGAGATCATGAGATGGAAAAGGCTATTTAAACCATTTCCATTGTCATCATCATCAGCGTCATCAACAAACTTCATAAAGCATACAAAGTCGTGTATACTACATCTGTTTTCATATGTTATTCTGATTGACACATACAGCACACACACCCAAGTGTTTACCGACTGATTATTTGGCTACATTGCAAATACAATGCAACCCTTACATATTCTCCACATTCTTTAAGACGCAATGGCTTCTAGTTGGTACGTTAATTTTGAGGGGCACCCTTTTGGCACAGTTTGAGACTTAGTTTTTTCTTATTCCTGATAGAGACATGAGCCAAGGTTGTGGTTCCTAAACATGGCCTCCATCCTACACTACATCCTGTGTGTCTACAGGAGACTGGAAGGCTTGCAGTACTAATACCCAGCCTATGGTCCTGTCCCCTCAACCGACAGCTGTTCGGGCAGTGTGGGTGGCTGGCCGTTCCCCAGACACTGAAGGAATGAGAAAAACTTGGAAAAACAGTGGGGGGGGGCTATGTCGAGTTACACTACAAAGAACCAATTAGCCACTTTGGTTAATGATAATAAAATATTGTCTAGACATGTTGTTTTAAAAGGACAGAGTATTTTATATGAGAATTAATTCAGTGGAAGCGCAATGCCTGGTGTATTCATTTTTATGAAACTCATAATAACATGTGTTGTTTCTCGTCTGTAGCTCTGGGGATGAAAGTCTGGAGCTGCTGGTGTAGGGACGGGGTGGCAGGACATTCTGTGCATGTTTCATTGGTGTGCTGTTCTTCTTTTATAGTTCTTGAAATGAAAATTGTGCTATCTCAGCCAAAACAAAGCAAAGCTAAAGTCACTAAAGAACACTGTCCAGTATTTGACTTCTTTAGCTCACAAATTCCCAATAACTGCTATGCATTTCAATTATCAATACTTTTTTCTTGAGCTTCACACCCACAATAAAAAATGTATGTTGTTCAGCATATTTTAGGATAAAAACTATAATTTTTGGTATTAATCGTATGTAAATGTGCTAATGTAAGCTAATATTAATTGGTTTGTAACATTTGGATCATATCCTAACTGTAGCAGCTATAGGCCAACTATGACTGGGAGTCTCATCGGACACAGCCAGTGATTAAGTCAGTAGGGCAATCGTTGTTTCAGTGCTTACTAGGGACAAACACTTGTGTTTCACTATAGGCCCTGCTGCAAGTTTTCCATGATAGATCAACTTCTCCTCTTCACCCAGGCAATTGTTGTCTTAAGATCAATGAGTGAGGACAATGTCCATTTGTGCCGTAAAAATAAAAACAAAATTCCTAAATTTCATTAATATTCAAAATAAATGATCAATAATACATTTATGTTTCTTAAATTAATAGACTAACCATTGATCATAAATTGCTCATCTGTCACTGCAATTACAGAACTGCAGCGAAAAAAGATTTAAAAGATGGTTTAGAGATTGAGTGTGCAAATACATACACAGACGGGGCACTTTATTAGATAGACCTCTACACCAGCTTGTTAATGCAAATATTTAATCAGCCAATCATGTGGCAGCAAGTAAATGCATACAAGCATGCAGATATGGTCAAGCGGTTCAGATGTTTTTCAGAACAAATGTCAGAATGGGGAAGAAATGTGATCTAAGTGTCTTTGACTGTGGAATGATTGTTGGTGCCAGACAGGGTGGTTTGAATATCAGATACTGCAGAATGGTGTGAAAAACAAAAAAACACCCAGTGAGCAGCAGTTCTGTGGGCAGAAATGCATTTTTAATGAGAGAGGTCACATGGAGAAGGGCCAGACTGACAGGAATGCAAATAACCACACATTACAACAGTGGTATGCAGAAGAGCATCTCTAAACATACAATACATCAAACCTCTGAGTGGATAGGCTACAGCAGCAGAAGACCAATAAAAAATAATAAGTCGAAGTTCTCAGTTATATTTTAGTGAGTGCATTAAGATACAGTTGTGCTACAATTAAGGCCTGGATTCAATCAACATTCTTCCTTTTTCACAGAATGCATTACATTCACTTACCAGATGTGTTTACCCAGATTGACTTACAATGTAAGAGAAACACTGTCAGTGTTTATTTTTCACAGAAATAGTTTGGCAAGTTATTTTAGTTGATTGCCGAACACCTGTTCAACTCGGCAAACACCTGCTCGCTGAAAGACAAATACAAATCATATCATGAGGCACAGTAAACTGAAAATGTTGACTATAAGCAGGCCAAGACAAAGCTGAGTGTTGACTCTGGGCACAACTTCAAGATAGTGCCTAAAGTAAAGTCCAGATACAAATTCCATGATTAAAATGGTCGGCTTGGGAAAGTATTAAAATCTCATTCCAGTGTGTTTGCTTTTTAGGACTAATGACAAATAGAACTAGAGCACAACAGGAGTCTGATGTGGTATTACTACTGGGTATGGATCACGTGGAAAGAACTTTAGAAGGACTTCTAATCTTTAAATGTTCTTAGTCTTTATGTTCAGGCTATGTGCTATGGAGTGTAATTAAATGTTTTTTTTTTTTTTTTGTGCTTGTTTTGAGTCTATGCATGCTGTACAGCATGGTAAAAATATACATAGAGTGGAGGAGAGAGTTCATTTTCTTTATATTTATAAATTTTCCTGGGAACACTAGCTAGCACCTTTAAAGCGCAATGAAAAGCATGTTTCATAGGAAGCAATGTCTATATTTTCAAACAACAGCTATGTATATCAGTGGGAGTGGGGGAAAAAATGAAAATGTTATGACTATGGTTGAACTTCTGTTACATATAGTATAGTACTGTGTAAAGACATGTTGTACTGTACTGTGACGAGCCATTCTACGTCTTTCTCTTCACTACAGCACAACAGCTGAAGAAGAATAAGCTTTCTCGTTTAGTTTTTTCTCTAACACATGTGCCTATAGCCCCATCTCAAGAAAACACACAATCATACTCCAAAGGCCTGTGGCTTCCCAACATGCTCCATGCCATCCAGATGTGGGTCAGGGCACAAAATACTAACCCTGAGTTGACTGTATAATTTAAATGAATAAATTATGCAGTATTACACATGCAGTGGCGATGAAATGAGGCTGACTATAGATATTTTAGTTTGTTTAAACTTTGAATTGAGTTGCAAGTGCATTCATTTTGGTCTGTGGGCCGTTTGGTGGTTTGGGAGAGCAGATCATTTAAGAACCAGATGGTCTATCTGTCATAAAAAAACATTGTCCTGTAAGAAAATGTGATTGTTTTGATTTAATTGATTGTTATAGTACATTGTCAGAGGCTTATCACAAAAAACTGAAATGAAAACTGAAATAATTGGCCTGTTATATTCCCATTTGGTTGTGAGATGGCGCTATGATAGATGTTCTGAGATGAGAATATAACTAGTGCATCTTGTTTCCTTTGTAATGGACCAAGGTTGAGTGCTTTCTTGCAATGTTTGTTTATTGACCATTTTTTGTTGTACACAGAACACTTCAGGAGGCAGGTGTGGATTTGTTAGTGTCTGCTGTCCACAGAAGACTTCACGAACAGAACTACAGAGGCTTCACTGCAAGTTACAAACCACTTGTTGCCTGCAACAACAGGGTAGCCAGGTTATATTTTGTTAAAAAGAACCTAAAATAGTCTGGAGAGTTCTGGAAAAAAGGTCTTGTGGACAGATGAGACCAAGATTGATTTGTATCAGGGTGATGGCAACAGATCCAAATCGCCCCCTCTCATCTGTGGGACATGGTGGTAGGGGTGTTACGGTTTGGGAATGTATAGCTGCGATAGGTACTGGCTCACCTGTTTTCATTGATGTAATTGCTGACTGCAGCAGTAGAATAAATTGTACAGAAGAATCAGTTTCTCGCTCATTTCAGCCAAATGCCTCATTGGACGGCACTTAATCTTACAGCAAGATCATAAACATACTGCAAAGGCAACAAAAGGCATTTTTAAAGGTAAAAAAATTCTTAACTGGCCAAGTCATTCATCCAATCTGAATCCAATTGACGTGATTGGTCATGGCTCATCTTTATAGTAAAGAAAAATACTTGAGGCCTTGGGGAGATTTTGTATGGATTTTAGTCGATCGAAATGGAGATCTCGCCAACCTAAACCTGAGAGGTTTGGAACAGGTGAAAGACTTTCACCTGTTACACAATCTAAGATTTTTGTCAAGGATCCAAACAAGTGTGTACAGAATATGAAACTGAAATAACTTTACCACTGCACATTAAATTATGTAAATGGTAAATGGTTGGCATTTATATAGCGCTTTTATCCAAAGCGCTGTACAATTGATGCTTCTCATTCACCCTTTCACACACCAACAGTATTTGGCTGCCGTGCAAGGCACCGACCAGCTTGTCTGGAGCATTTGGGGGTTAGGTGTCTTGCTAAGGAACACTTCAACACACCCAGGGTGAGATCAAACCGGCAACCCTCCGACTGCCGGTCGACTGCTCTTATGGCCTGAGTCCTGAGTCCTGAGTGTAGAACATGTAGCACATGGAAGGTTTTCTCAAAAGAATAAGAGTCCATTGGACTGATATGTTCCTGGTTTCATATGATCTGACATTTTGGCCACTTGCCTGTAGGCTACTGTAGCTCCAAATGCGAGTTAATAAATTAAGAGTAATGGAACAGCAAAGCACAGTGATTGAAATTGTTAATGCTGATAATATCATTAGTAAAGAAAATTAAATTGAATTAAATTAGAGAAGAATGCAAAATAAAAGTGTTTTCACTACTGGTCTCAGACTTTTGGACCCCACTGTATACCAATAGAAAGCAGTGCCGTGATTGAAAAGTCGGTGGGAAAATGTAGTTCACTTTCCCTTCTTGTTCACATTTCTTACCCAATGTTCCCACAAGTTTCCAAAAATAGTTACTAAAGACTTTTCAATTATATGGACAATGTTATGTGAAGGGGCCAATCATAAAACCAGTGTTTACTTCTTGCGAATGTTATGCTCTTTTGATTGAGGAGAATTGGACTGGTTCAGGAAATGAGCTTCAGAGAATAGGACAAAAGAAAGGATATGATTGTTGAAAAAAGACACTTTGAGATCTGTAATTCTGCATCCTCTCTGACTTTAATACAACAAAGCTTCAGCCTCTTGTGTTCATGTTGTGAGCCAGAATTACAGTGTAACGCAATTTTAAAGTCAACAGACTAGATCAAATATTTGAGACTATGTAGTATGTAAATTTGTTCTAACCTCTATGGGGAAAGTGGTAACTATCATTGGTCACATGTACTGTACACAGTCTGCCTGATGTACTGGAGCTCTGCCATTGGGTCAGAGCATGGGCAGGAAAAATGACAGCAAATATATGACTCAAGATTTTATTACATTTACATTACACTGTAGTCATTTATCAGACACTTTTAATCCGAAGCGATTTACATGTGCTTAAGTTCCTCAACAAATGAAAAGCGTTAAATCCATAAATAGCAAACTGCCTATGTAGAGCAGTTGTAACCGAAAACAATAGTGCATAGTAAGGACGAAGGTACAGTCTGAAAAGGTGTGTTCAGTCAAAATATGGGGAGGGATTCTGCTGTCCTGACAGTGGGAGGCAAGTCATTCCAATGAGGAACCAGAACAGAGAACAGGCGTGAACGTGCTGCTCGACCACCTGGTGCTCATAATGAGCTGGTGGCCCGGAGTGGCCTTGCTGAGGTGTAGGGAGCAATTACAGGCTGGATGTACAGAGGGGCCCGGAATGCCAACACTAGCGCCTTGAAGCAGATTCGTGTAGCAAAATGCAGCCAGTGAAAAGTGGACATATGGAATTCTGATAAAAAATGCCTTTTGTTATAATATATCTATGCAGAAATGTCAGAGTCATGAGTCAGATGCTGTTTTACAAAATAATAATGCGATATAATTAAAAACAGTATGTCCATTCTCCCAAGCAAAATAAAACAAAACAAATAATTCAGCACTCATCTGTCCTTTGAGAAACATAATTATGTATTTAGCCTCACTGCTAATGTGGAGAAGCAGAATGGTTATCCTGAACACAGAGTATAAAAGCCGAGGATTGTGTCATACAATTTCAGTGAGCTTAGAGGAAACTGGTCTTATACAGCTTGCAACCACACAGCTGTCCACAGCCTACTGTGTCTGCCACCTGTTTAACCACACTGAAGGTTCTGGCTACAGTTAATCTTTTAGGACCAGGTTTGACTATATGGTTATAGAGGAGAATCAAGAAGAACACTGACTTTAATTGTTAGTCATTTCCAGGGTTGTACTGCTTGTCAGACCTGACTGGGCAGGTCTATAATGGCCGGTTCTACAGATACAAGATGCTACAGTATTCTGAATGCAGAATCTTCACAATATTTTCACTGTTTGGAAATAAAATGGCTCCTCTGGCCAAAAATAAAAAATCAATCAAACACATTTTAACTACAGTCTAAAAACATCCGAGACAGTACAACAACTTTGGTTCCACTCTGTATGGTTTTTACTCTATGCTTTAAGTTCCTTACATTACAGAAGTAGCAAAACAATGTGAGGAGAATGATATATCCAGTAACATTTACCTCAGATGGCGAAGTAATATGTAGTTTCTCGTTCCTAACATTTACTCCACATACCTGGTGTCCAGTCCTGCTCCAGTTGATCAGCATCAGTCCTAAGACTGCATGTTTTAGGTGTACCATCAGATTAAATGATGGAGATCAGATCTGGAACTAAAACCAGAAATACATGAGTGGATCTGCAGTGGTCATCACAGGTCTTTTTCAGTGCAAACAGGCAAATAATTATCTTCAGTTAGCAATTACATTTCAAATTAACGCTTAAATGTAATGTAACCAGAGACATTACACAAAACCCTTTCAGAAATGTGAAATAAAGCAGAACAAGTGAGTGTTTTTTTCTGTGCCAACACAGCACTCAAGTGGTATGACAAACCTATTGCAGTATAATGAAAATGATGTATAATGAATGTTATTCCACATCATTGTGAAATCTATAAATATATTTTTAAAAGGGAATACAAATATTTCTGTCCTAACAAACTCTTCTAACAACTTAGAGAGCATAATGCATTTCACAAATCAGATGTGTCTGAATTAGATTTCAAGGTAAAAGGAACTCCACCCCCATAAATTAAATAAAGCTAAAATAATAAAATAAAAAAATGCTCAGATCACTTCTGGTGGGCTATCTTTCCAAGAAAAAAACCAAGACTATCTTTCCATACAGGAATGAATACCAATGGCAGATTAGTAGTCCTATGTTCTGCATGTAATTATCATTTATAATTTACTTTATTATACCTGTATGCCGTATGTTCTGGATATACATACAGCACTAAACTGGTCTTAAATTTAATGCACGCAATCTCATAATTCAATCCTTTGTGCATTGCGCTTGCATCTACTATGATTCTCCTAGGACTGGGAGTGGTTGGCAACAGCCGATTTGAACTATTTGCTTACAAAAGCTTTTTGAAGTGCCTACAGTGCTTCCCGTTTTCCTACTGAACAGTTACAATGGATGCAGAGTCATTTTCTCTTCCCTACCTATCCTTGCAACAAGCTCATTTTCCACAGTAGCATACTCAAAATCAAAAAGTGAACATGTGGTTATGTTATATTATAATGGGATGCAGAAATACAGATTTTCCATGATCCGGTCAGTATGTTTATTCTCAATACGCATTCTCTCTTTAATGGTGCTGCTAAATGCCGATAGCATCATGTAAAAACTTAAAACAAAACTTACACTAGCAGATACCAGTCAGTTGTTTTGAGATTTTTGTGGCAATCCTAGTTCTGAATTTTTATAACTTGTGTGTGTTATGAAATGTGATTATGTGCTTGTGAATGTGGAAGGCCAGGGACAGCATTAGTATGCATGTTGATTGATATTTAATCAGTCATAACCCAGAGGTTTCCCCACCCCCCAAACAGTTGCCTTTTCAGAGGGATTATGTATATTTTAATGAGTTGATGGTAACACTTCAGATGAAGGGTGGGTGGCAAATTAAGATAATTAATATTTTAGAGCTTAGAATATATTAACATTTTCCTAATAGTGCAATTAACCTTAAAGTGATATAGATGCTCTAATAATTTAAGAGTAATTGCACCATCAAAAGACAACAATTTAATGAATGCATGCTAAATTGCATTCTAATTGACATAGTTAAGTAACATCATATTCAGCAAGCATTGTATTCTGATAACTATATCCTAGGTTATTTCACTCAAAGTTTTGGTTGCTCTATGCAGTTTGAATCAGGAGACCGGAGTCTGAACTGTGTGATTTCAAGGACTGGGTATTCACTAAACTAAAAAGAGCACATGGTACATGGGTGGCTGTGGCTACCAAAATCAGGACAATCATTCTCAATATTCTTGAAATTTGTTTCCATTTTTCTCAAAGCCAATGATTTTCCTGAAGTCTGAACATATTATATTATTACAATTAGTGGCTGAACATTTTCTCTGAGAAAGACAGGATTGGCTTTAGACTATATAGGCGCTTTGGGCCTGTCTCACATGAGGCCACACTGTTGCCTTCATTTATCACAATTAATATTTGACAACTTGTTTTTTTGGTCGACGGAGGTGTGGCCATACTTGGCTGTTACCGGTGGAGCCAGTCCTGGAGAAAGGAGTCGGGTCTGCCGGAGCGCAAAAGCCACAAAACCTCCGGGGCTTAAAATGTGTCCAAAATGTGTCCAATTACTCTCTTTTTACCTTCGTTTTTACTTTTTAAAATTTAAATAATGAAATGTTTCATGCTTCATAACTCTTCTTCTATGGTAACGCCATTCTTGGAACAGTATTTCTGGCCTGGAGTTTTATATCTGACAGGGATGCTGCCTGGACAGATTAAACATCCCTCCTAACATTCAAATATGTCTTTTTTTAAATGCACTGTGAAAGGGATCAGGGACTGTGCATAATTTGCTGTGCTTGCAGACTGAGTTAAATAGGTATTGTGCAATTTACCTGGCATGGGAGGGGTGGGAGTTGGGGGATATTTTATATGAGGCATTTGTGTCAGTTTGGAGTACTTGGCACCTGCATTACGCTATTAGTCATGTATACGCACATAGTCACATACGCCCCAGCTTCATTCAGTCTTCGGTAGATTTCCATCCTTGGAGTATAAGTCCTGTATGTGGTTTAAATGCTTGGTTAAAATTTTGTTGTTTATTAATAAAATCTCAGATTTCTAAGTATTTGTTGATAACTCAATGACTCAAACTTTGCACTTCATATTTGGAAAATTTAAAAACATTTAATGTCAGAAAAAGAAATTCCAGCATATTGTATGTAATAGTAAAGTTTTGCCATTGCCATTGTCAATAGTGTTATAGTCATATCTGGTTAAAAGGCCGACTTGCATAAGTTGGCCTTCTGGCAGGCTGGCTACAGCCCTGTATAACACTTAAAATATCGTTTTTATGTTTCTGCCTTATTTTCCATGACGCATAGTACTGCTCACATATTTAACCTGAGGCATATCCTCTCAAAATTGAATAAATGGTATATTCTTAAAATGAATTAATTGGCTTGAAAACTTATCTGCGGAGCAATTGCAGAATACAAGAACCATGCCTACAAAACTTTTCAGAACATGCAGATATAGATATGTGGGGCGACATGGCTCAGGCAGTAAGAGCAGTCGTCTGGCAGTTGGAGGGTTGCCGGTTCGATCCCCCGCCCGGGCTGTGTCAAAGTATCCCTGAGCAAGACACCTAACCCCCAAATGCTCCTGACGAGCCGGTCGGCGCCTTGCATGGCAGCCAATCGCCGTTGGTGTGTGAATGGGTGAATGAGAAGCATCAATTGTACAGCGCTTTGAATAAAGGCGCTATATAAATGCCAACCATTTACCATATGATTTAATATTCATTCCCCCCATGCCCATTGTCGCATTGGAGCTATTAACATTCAGTCTTGTCAGGTGTGGCTCTGCCTGAAAAAATTATGCTGATTTAAGTTACAGAAAACATACTGAATGAACCATTAAAAAACATGGCAAATTTGGCAAATTTATTGTTTGTTTTTCTCTATTATAAATGGAACTTGTGGAAAAAACACAGGGAGAAATGAACTTGATGTTCGTGTACTAAATGACGTCTGAAATGACAATGACGTAAAAGTGAGATCAGCATTTCGCAATGGCTCCTCTTCACCATTCCAGCAAAACTTACGACAGCCCATTCATAAAAGTAGGTCTGAGAAAGTGTTCTTGAGCGTCACAACCTGTAATCTGACCCCGGGCTATGGGACTTTGCGCCTATATATGGTGTTCTTCCGGCCAAACATTTCCTTGGTTACGCGTACACGCCGTCCCGGTGAAAGGTGTGGACTCACCTTCGTGGAGCTGCAGCGTGACAATCCGGCCTGCTCTGTCAGCAGATCGCAGGGCTTCCCTCAGCCCGCCTCCCCGTCACCATGACAACCTCACACTGGAATCTACAAACACCTCGCGACTTGAGCTGGTATTCCGGAGGAACTCCTTGGCGAGGTTCCCTTGTTATGGTTGTTGCTATGGCATCACAGTGGTGCTGGCAGGTGAAGGCAGGGTGGCCCACCCAGGTTCATTCTTAATTATTGCTGCCATTGACGCCATCAATTTTCCACTATAAGGGTACCCCCACTAATACCTCTCTATTATGTAACACTTCTTTCTTTCTTTTTTTTGTTGCACGTATGTATTGTAGGCGGAACAGTAAAGAATATCAACGCCCAGGCCATTGCAGCAGTGACTCCCTCAACACTTCCATTCACACGCTGCTTTTTCATCATGGCCACTGCTGACCCACATGTCGTATGGCAGGGTGTCGTTACGAACCTTTCCATAATACTTAAGTATAAATCTCTGCTCCCAGAGTCTATTTTCCTACGACCGATCTGTGGAGAGTGCAATACTGTATCTTGCCTTTACCTTTGTCAGCCAAGTACACAAATTAAATCACGCATCAATTGTCTTTGATACTTGAAAAACTTCAGTGTTATTTTTGTTCGTATTGGCAACTGATTTCGCAAATGATTAGCCATTCTACACTAGTCCTACTGCATATGTGTATTCCCAGGTCCAGGATATAGCTTACTCATTGAGAATCACGGCAGAAAAGGAAATTGCACACCTCTGACCACGTGTGGTTGGAATGTACCACTTGATTTCAGCTGTATGAGCAATGGGCCTCATGCAGGAACGAACAGATTTGTTCTTAAATTGTTTAAATCTTTTGCCAAAAATGAAGGAACCGCAGTCTTGTTAATCCCTTTGGCCATCTATCCAATGGAACCCACCTACAGTACTGTATATATCGTATTATAATGGACATTTCATTTTGGACAGTTGTCTGAAGTAAGGTGCGTTTGTTGAAACAAACATGGCACACTGGTATGAGCCCTTTTTTAGAAAAAAGTAATAAAAATGTATGATAAGAATAAGAAAATGTTCTTGCATGAGGACTTCAACCTCATGGCTGTTACCAATACTGAAGATGAACTAAGGTACACCAGGTTACCATGGCAATCAAAAGATATCTGCCATATATTCAATCATTTGTGGATTGTTTCTTCAGCTTACTGCTTCCATGGGAGTAGTTCAATGACATTTCAAGTTCAGCAATAGGTGAATTTATACTAGAAAGTTGTGTTCCAGGAACACTGGCTTCAGAATATTCACTATCCTACAGACTTAAGTATTTCGTTTCTGCCCAACAACAAGAACTGAGGCTGGAAAGGATAAAAATAAAATACATTTTAAAAATGGCTGCACCAGCTTTGCTCCCATAAACTTGGCATGAACTAAGGTACCCCAGGTTACCATGGCAATCAAAAGATATCTGCCATATATTCAATCATTTGTGGATTGTTTCTTCAGCTTACTGCTTCCATGGGAGTAGTTCAATGACATTTCAAGTTCAGCAATAGGTGAATTTATACTAGAAAGTTGTGTTCCAGGAACAATGGCTTCAGAATATTCACTATCCTACAGACTTAAGTATTTCGTTTCTGCCCAACAACAAGAACTGAGGCTGGAAAGGATAAAAATAAAATACATTTTAAAAATGGCTGCACCAGCTTTGCTCCCATAAACTTGATGGTATCTGTCTGACACCAGACCTCCTACAGCAGTGGGATTGATTAGATGAGCATATTAAAGGGTACAGTAACAGCATGGTCCATTGATACAGGACATGGCAGACAATACCAAAAATAAGATCTACACAAGGTACATCAAGTAGCCCTGCCAGGTTTAGGACAAGTGGATTCACAGGTGTTTCTGATTAGTCGGGTGTACTTAAACAGCCTTCATTATTGGTGATTGTCACTATGAGGACCAGAGTTGTGCCAATGAAAAGCCATTATGAGGTGGAGATATAATAAATACAAAAAAACAGTACCCACAGTACGCTTAGTTCTGGATTATATAGCTTTTCACATTGAGTGGAATGGCAAAACTGCTTTCATGGAGGCCAATTTGGAAATGTGCAGATCCATCTTTCCCTGGATACAGTGTATCAGTCATGCATTTATAGAGACAGGTGCCAACATATCTCTTCTCTTTTATACAATTTAAATGTATTCAAAAGTGTCACTCCAAACATTTGGTACACTGCTTCCGAATCACACCAGCCCACCTATTTAATTTGGTACATTTTGCTCAGATCCATACAGTAAGGTACTGTGTACAAACCTGTCATTCTTTGGAGGTTAATGACAACATATTAGTAGCATTAGTGTGTACAGCATGTCCTTCATGGTATAGAATCCAATAAGATGTCTAAAAACATGTCAAGTGAAATTTAGAAACACTAATCATTCTTGGCGAACAAGATGTAAATTGAAGCCATCTGAGAAGGTTGAATGAATTTGTTGAATTTGAATGCTGGTTCATAGAATATTTCTTTGTGCATAACCTTTAGACATAATTTAACACTAGTAAGCTGAAATTTTTGTATAATGTATGACAGGACAATAGTGGCTATAAGATTTTTACATGAAAATCTCAATCAACTAACCAATGGTATATCATAATCTACTCCTGTCTTATCTTATATACCTCTTATTTTATTCTATATGCACCTATGATTATTCATATGTCTACTGTATCCCTTCAATGTTATGAGTCATATTTATTCATTGCAAGCTCGATGACCACTGTTAAAGATGGCAAATATACTGAAACAGATAAATTGGCTAATTAAGGATTACATTTGTGTTACTGTAATTTCGACTCTTCACACCTGCAGTAGTCTAAATGGGAAATTATGTTTCTTGGCTGCCAGTTTATAATAAATTATCCATAATACAATTAATCTAAATAAAACATGTCTATTTTACAATGTCTACACTTGCTAAATAAATCTTTACAATGTCTATGTAGCCTGAGAAATGAAGAGTAGTAACTAGTAGTAGTAGTAAAGAGCTCCCCGAACAGTAATGATAGTGACTTAATTTTACCACTAGATGGGGAAAGCCATATTATCCATAAGAGCAACTGGAGCACTTTAACAATGTCTGGTCTTTTAACCATTAGCATACATTGAAAGTATTCAAGTAAAAACATTGAACTACTTTGGAACTGTGCTACTGGCTGAAGTGTGTATTGGGTTTTTTAAGCTCTGGACTTCCATTAACAGTGTTTAAGAATTACATGTTTTGCATGCTGACCTTAATCCAGGTCATTTAGAATGGCCTATTTAGCATGAACGTACAATACAGTATGTTGGGTATGACACCTACAGATAACAAAAGCTGCAATAAGAAGTGTCATTGTGCCCTCCAGTGGCTATTCAGAAAAAAATGTTTTTGTAGTTTCACTGTGCAATCATCCATTATACAACATAATTAGAGGTAGCAAATCATTAAGCAGAAGAGTTATGGGTGTGTATTACCACAGGCTTGATGTTAGGTGGTTGGAAACGTTCTGCTCCTTACAGAAAGAATATAGTATTACATATCATAGTCAAAAACATAAAGCTTTTGCCTTTCTTAAATATTCAGTGCTTGTGTGCATGTGTGTGCATGAAATTCAGTTGTCATTACTCCCTATATGAAACATTTTGTGGCACTTTGTCAATTAAATTCACTGGGTTTTTTTTTTTGGAGATATTCTTGGGTCCTTAGTTATACTGAATCAAAGTTGAAATCTTGAAATCTGGTAAGAACTACTTCAGGCCCTTGTAGAGGTGGAAGGTTATGTTCTGGGAAGCTTGTAAATGTGTGCCTCTATGTTTGTTCAGTAACATGGGCAAGTAATATCAAGGCCTTCATTTGAAAGCAACCCCCTTCCTTTCAGCTCAGATCAAAAGGCTTGGCAGCAAGGTTGTGTAACTTAGTCACATCCTTCTAGTTCCAGACTACAGCCTAGTTAAGTGGTATTTTTTGTATGTATGTATATTTCTTTCTTTTCATTTGGCTTTGTCAAAAAGTAAAAAATATCAGAATATTCCCTTTGAGTCCATGGTTTAGAACAGTTTAAAAAAATAAAATTATATATATATATATATATATATATATACATATATACACACACACACACACATATATACACACAGTGGTGTGAAAAAGTGTTTGCCCCCTTCCTGATTATGATTATTATTATTTTATTTTATTTTTTTATTTTTTTATTTTTTTATTTTTTTATTTATTTTTTTGCATGTTTGTCACACTTAAATGTTTCAGATCAAACAAATTTAAATATTAGTCAAAGACAACACAAGTAAACACAAAATGCAGTTTTTATTATTAAGGGAGAAAACAAATCCATGGCCCTGTGTGAAAAAGTGATTGCCCCCTAAACCTAATAACTGGTTGGGCCACTCAACAACTGCAATCAAGCGTTTGCGATAACTTGCAATGAGTCTCTTACAGCGCTGTGGAGGAATTTTGGCCCACTCATCTTTGCAGAATTGGACTGAGCAGTATACGCAAAACATGTCTTCGCAAAACAGCCCCAGACCATCACACTACCACCACCATATTTTACTGTTGGTATGATGTTCTTTTTCTGAAATGCGGTGTTACTTTTACGCCAGATGTAATGGGACACACACCTTCCAAAAAGTTCAACTTTTGTCTCGTCAGACCACAGAGTATTTTCCCAAGTCTTGGGGATCATCAAGATGTTTTCTGGCAAAATTGAGATGAGCCTTAATGTTCTTTTTGCTCAGCAGTGGTTTTCGTCTTGGAACTCTGCCATGCAGGCCATTTTTGTCCAGTCTCTTTCTTATGGTGGAGTCATGAACACTGACCTTAACTGAGGCAAATGAGGCCTGCAGTTCTTTGGATGTTGTTGTGGGGTCTTTTGTGACCTCGCTGCGCTCTTGGGGTAATTTTGGTCGGCCGGCCACTCCTGGGAAGGTTCACCACTGTTCCATGTTTTTGCCATTTGTGGATAATGGCTCTCACTGTGGTTCGCACCACAGTCCCAAAGCTTTAGAAATGGCTTTATAACCTTTTCCAGACTGATAGCTCTCAATTACTTTCTTTCTCATTTGTTCCTGAATTTCTTTAGCATTTGGTCTACTTCACTTTGTCAGGCAGGTCCTATTTAAGTGATTTCTTGATTGAGAACAGGTGTGGCAGTAATCAGGCCTGGGTGTGGCTAGAGAAATTGAACTCAGGTTTGATAAACCACAGTTAAGTTATGTTTTAACAGGGGGGGGCAATCACTTTTTCACACAGGGCCATGTATGTTTGGATTTTTTTTCTCCCTTAATATATATATATAGTTATAAAGAGAAGGAAAATGTCTTCCGTAGGAATAAGATGGGGGATAGCAAGTGTAAGAGTGTAAGAGTGTAAGATTTTGCATTTGCCAGATTGTATGCACTCTCAACCTGTCTCAGCCAGTCTCAACCATTCTTCCGGATGGGTCATCTGTATAAGTTTAGGGGACTCTGGGGTCCCCTAAACTTAGGCCCTGAAGCCCAGCTTCTGCAGGTCCCTGGGGATTGTTTCATGACTGTGTCACCCACTCTTTAGGCATGGCCACTACTTTCCACTACTGACCGATCACAGTATGAGAACTGAGTGGCCCTGGGCCTGAGAGAGGCTATTTGATTTATTGCATCTAAGGAAACCTTTTCACCTCTCCTGGACCGGGACAAGTCACCCTTCTCATTAATCCATGGCATTGAGGTGGTGTACAGCACAAATGTCACATTCTACTCTACAGAGGTTAGAAACAAGCAGTCGTTTCTTATACCACGCTCTGCCCTGATTCTCTCTAGGACAATGTCTCCAATGCATAGAAATTTCAAGCAAAACTTCAAGTTCATGGCCTACAGGGGTAACCATCATTACATTATTTAATTTATTACATTACATTATACGTTATTTATTTATTTCATTACTTTTTTGGAGTTACAATGCAGTAGGGTTTCTAGTTGTATTGCTTCTCGTGAAGCATTCAAATGGTTAAATGAGCATGACAGCAGGTGGAATTGGGCCAGGTATTTAGACAGCAGAGTTGTTTTCTGTGCTCCAATAGTACACTCTGCTTGCCACAGCTTGTACTGAACGTAACAGGTATTTGACCATCTGACAACATTGGTATGCTCTGATCAGTGTGACTCAATCTCTGGTTATTGCTTCATTTATTTATTTTTATTTTATTTTTCCTTTCACACCTTAGTGCTAACCCTTGGCCTTTGTGATGAGGCAAAAATTATTCTTGATGGGAGTTTGCCAGGACTCATTCTGCAAGCTGGTCTGTTCATCTTCTTAAAACAAATGAATTAAATGAAATAAATAACTTCAAATACAGTATGTAAATGACAAATACGCATCAAAATGCTCTTAAGCCAAATTAATGTGAGCTCAGATGGATACAGTTTTTAAGACACAAAACTACTATGGATGTCCTATACTAATGGGACGCAACACTGTTTTTCTCCATTGTGCAGTAGCAGTCAGCTTTCTTAGATCTAATTATAGACCTGTGACAGCCAGCACACGGTGACTGTTCCACTCAGTATAATTGGAGGATTAAGGGTAATTGTGAACCACACACACGTATTGTTTAGAAGATGAGTGAAAAACAGCACATAAAGGTGGCACTGCATCTTCGTGTGAGTGATGACAGCTGGCATGCTTTGGAGGGGGCATGCTTCTCTGCATTATATCAAGGGTGGCAGCAACAATGGGCACCAAAACATGCACATATTTTTTAAATAAACACATTACATTACATCTTATTCAGCAGGTGCTTTTGTCTGAAGTGACCAACAAAAAAGTGCATATCAAAGTCATTAGAACGACTACAGAACAGGTTGGATAAGCTACAATTCACAAATAATCAGCTGCACAGCCATGGACATTATGTCCAATACACATGGCCAAGTCAGGAAGGAACCAAGATAAATACAAATGTGAACAAAAGAAAAATACAAATAAAACTGCAACGGTCCTAGATTAGACTACACTAAAGTACAATAATTGGCTTAAAAAAACTGGTGAAAAAAGCAATAGATCAGGGTCACCCGAGAGAGGAGTCAAGGCACAGAGCAAAGAGCTGAGTCTTCAGACAGTGGCAGAAAATGGGCAGTGAGTGAGCAGTTCTTATAGGTATGCAGAGGTCGTTACCCCACTGGGGAGCTATGGTTGAGAAACTCTGCAATCAGGACAAGAGAGAACCATTAATCCGGCTGGCAGGATGTGCATATTTGGAGAGTGGTACAATTTCTGTTCTTTTGTCTCAGTAGTGGACACAATTGCATTTGAAATGAAATGATGAATAGGTTAAAGTGTAGACTGTCACCTTTAATTTGAGGGGATTTACATCGATATTGGGTGACCTGTGTAGGAATTACATTCCTTTTTGTACATAGTCCCCCTTCATAGGGGCCAAAAGTCATTGGATAGTTGCCTTCTCCGTTGTTTCTGATTAGTCAGGTATATTCATTCCAGTTCCATCTCCTCAGTGTAAGAAAGCTTTCAGTATCAGGTCTTGATTCAAGGCTTTTGATTACCTTTGTAGTCTTGCTATTGACGTCTGTCAACATGAGGACCAGACTGCCAATGACAGTCAAGGAAATCCATTATTAGGTGGAGAAATAAGAAAAAAAAACAGGCAGAGACATAGGCCAAACAAAAGGCTTACTAAAATAAATGGTTTTTGTGCTTTCTGCATTTATCATTTTATACAAGGCATAATAAAACAGTACACAGTTTGTGTGCCAAGGGCTGCTGCCAAACCAGGAGAGGACGTGAACGCATGGAGATGTTTCCACAGTCGGCGAGAGGAACAGGGATTCACTGTGCTGTATCTGTGATGGGAATATTAATCAACCATGGGAGAAGGGAGAGGGGGCCAGACGAGAATGACTAAAGGCAAGATGACAGATTTTTTTTCTCATTCCATCCGTGCTGGACAGCGTGACTCACCAAGATGGATGGGTACAGAGGAAAACAATCTCAAACTTAATCAGAATGCCTTGGTCGAATAAAACCCTAAACATGCACTGTAAGGAGACTAAGGACCATGCAATTTCTGTATTGTAATTGACCTGGTATCTAAATCACATTGTGTGATATGTATATCATTTGTATTCACATCTCTGGACCGGTTCTAACTAAATACATCAACACACATTAGTGGCTCTGATATGAAATTAATTGACTGATTAATTGTTGCCTTATTTTGCTTCCTTTTGAATATGATGTGCAGACCAAAACGGGTCTTCAGGGAAAGTAGTCCTTTAGTAAAGCAAGAGTTAAGCCTACATTTAATAAAGATTACGTTAAAGCTATAGCACATTTCACATGTCTTCACTGTGAAATGTTCTGTGTTAATGCTACTCTAACAGAGTAAATACGATTCCAATAGGAACCGTATGTGCTCTGTTAGAGTTAACAGTCAACATTTTGTTTATTTGGATCATGAACTGCAGCTTTGCAGTATGGGATTACTATCAACACTTAAATGGCATACAATGGTGTGAGTGTTGGTGCATATGCACCCTGTGTGTACAGTACATTATATTGCTTCTTAATGGAAATGCAATGGAATCCAATTTGCTCTGGAGTATACTGCTCAGTCCAAAGTAGTCTGTCTGTTTCTCAGCAGTAGATTTTAACACAGTGGCGACCACATAGGGATCCCAACCTGCCAGGCCTGCTGCCCACCCCTATCCTCTCCTTTGACACAGCAAGGCACCTGGGTGAAAAAAAGCCCTCTTCCTCCACCCGGACACTCATTCCGCTTGCCAAACCTCGTGGATCCACAATCAAGGGATCACAAGTCGTACTGTTTTCCATCCTGTAGTGCGTGCACAAACATAGGATGCCACATGATGGACTGCCTGAAGCTTTGTGGCTGCCACCAAACAGACATGAGTGTTTTTGGGAAAAAGAAGGGTTCCTTTATTTATAGAGCCTATGTTTCCCCTCGCTTCCACCTCACCTCCTACACCCATGCACGCAACACTCGAGGCTATGTTTGGAAATTGTATTAGCTGAGTGGGATTGATGAGCTGACACCCCCTCTGTCTGTGCCACAGTGCTTCCTGTAGCTACAGCATGCAGCTACTGTTCAGGGTGGAAGCTTCACCATTTGGCCAAGGGGAAATGTAGCAGCCCATTTTCTTCTAAATATTTAAGACACAAATGTAACCATGAGCAGGGAAAGTACTACAGCTTTTCAATTAAATATCAGTATGTACCGGTGGATTAAAAGAATGCATCTCCCAAATGGAAAAATCTAGCAAATTGGGATGTTTATCTATTAAAATTCAGATTGCTACACAATACAAAATTCACCAAACTTACACAATAAAGCTGATAACAGTTATCTTGTAACAAATCATTAAAATGCACAAGAGGAGTTTGTTCTGCCGGTCTCACATAATTGCAACTGATATAGGGGTTTTCTAGAGGGGGTCCTTGAATGTACAGCAGGGAGTCCCTGGTCAGACTTGACACTTGATGCAATGACCGTATATAGATTTGGGGAAATATTTTTCAATATAAACATAACCTTTTTTTTTTTTTACCTATGATGGTGGTCCCTTGGGAATCTGGGTGAGGGTTCATGGATCAAAACGAGTTACACTCCTGATTGAGGGCACGTAAAGGTTTTATTTTCATTCACTGTTTAGAGTGAGATGCACAGTCACAGTTGGTGGGCTTAATTTTTTAAAACCACTAGACGCAATAACTACAACCAAATGCTTCCAATATCTTGATATAAGTCTTTCACATCGATGTGGAAGAGTTTTAGCCCACTCTTTGCAGAACTGCTTTATTCAGACAAATTGGTAGGCTTTTGAGCATGAACTCAAGTCCTGCCACAACATCTCTATTGGGCTGAAGTTGGGATTTTGACTGGGCCACTGCGAAACTTAAATTTTGTTTCTTTTCAGCCATTCACATGTAGATTTGATTTTTTGTTTTGGATCATTGTCTTGCTGCAAGTACCCTTCAGCCTTTTATTTCATTTCCCCTGGAATTTCCTTTGATCGTGGTATAGTGCACTTGAAGAAACTGTGTTGCCAATTCACTCTGATGGTAAGGTTCAATATGAATCTATTTAATTAATTTTGGCTAATTGGTTGACTGAGTAACTAAGGGGGCTATTACCTTTTTCACAAGGGTGATAACTTTTTTCATTGAATAAATTAAATTATAATTTAAATATGTTTTTGTTCTCAGTTTCCCTTTGTCTAACATTATATTCATATATAAAAAATCTGAAACCATTCAGTGTAACAACTGTGCATTAATAGAGGAAATCAGGAAGGGGGCAAATATTTTTTCACTTCACTGTACATGGTGAAAATCATTGATGTAAATTCATAGCTTTGAGTCATTTAAGTGTGGGGCAACCTGTAGCCTAGTGACTGTCCTCATTACACCCTTTCATCTCTCACTGTAACCTGTTCTGCAGCATAAAAACATCTGTGACACCCAGCTGTTTCCCTAGAAATTAGTCCTTCACAAATGCAAGGAATTACAATGTCATACACTATTGGGGGATTGGGGTCACCTTGTCTTTTTCTGATTTAATACTTTCTTTTCTCTATTTGTGATCAAACAATTAATTTGTGGCCGAAGTGCAGACTCAGAGCTTTTATTAAAGGGTATTTTTATACATTTTGGTTTCACCATGTAACACTTTTAATATGTAATCTCCCATTTCAACATTTGAGACAAATTAACATAATGTCAAATTAAGAGTCATGTTTTATATTTGGTTGCATATCCTTTGTATGTCATGACTTCCTGATGTGACCTATCTGTGACCCATCAATATCATCAGTCTGGATATTTTATTTTCAGGTGGTATAAGCGATACCAATCCTCTTTGCATTTGAAAGGATCTCTATGGGAATTGGAGGGTGGGACTAGATTGATCTGTTAATTATGCTGATACAGGATGTATCATACATTTTTTGGCTAAATGGTTTTACATTACATTACATTACATTTAAGTCATCAAGGGTCCAATGTATCAAATGGGCCTTAAACCACTCTGCTGCTGTCAGAGGTGCAGTAGATACTACAATAATTATTTCTCCTTAATATTTTTTCAATTGAGTTCAACAGGAAGATTTGTCAGGAAAAACTATTGTGAAAAATTGTTTCCTTCCTGTTGCACAATTATCAATGACTGATCTGAATACTGACTGGCACAGTGTCCTTGACAGTGCTGTCATTTGATACTTGTAACAGGTAGGACACTGATTGGTGAATTGTAAGCCTACTGGTATAATGTAACCACAATGTAAACTGGAGTCAAGTAACTCAGAGGTTCCCACATTTTTTTAATTAATTGGACTATATAGTGAACTCGAACTACAAGAAAAGAACTGGAATTCTCCAGATGCTCCTGTATCATCACCATGGGTGACGTGTGTAACCAACGGTCACTTGCTGGTTAGAGCACGCAGGAAAAACGCGATTCAAACATTTTAAATGCAGGAACTGTTAGCGCATGAATCAACTGTTTATGACAATCAGACAGTAGGTATTACACATATATTTACTGATATGCACACAATAAATACACATTTTAAAAATATTACGTTATTGTTTAAACATAACGAAAAAATTGCTAACGTTAAGCGAAGGACAAGAACAGGTATGTCAACAATGATCCACAGGTTGAAAATATCGCAGCGAAATGATCATGCTTTATTATCAGCTAGCCAAACTTTTAAATACTTTCAATCTCTTAAGTTTCCTTAGGTGTGTTATTGCTCTTTACTTAGGTCTGTAATTGCTCAGGATAATTTTACGTGGGACTTTAATAAAGATGATAACGTATAGGCTACACCCGTGTATAGCGTAGACTAATTCCAAGTGCACAAAGGATGTCATCTTCCTCGCAAACAGGTGTTTGGTTTCACAGGCGTAGACGATTCAAACTGGAAATACTTGTTTTAAATGAATTCACTGTTGCATTCTGAATGGGGAAGAATTTAAAGCGTCTATCCTGACAAACCAGATCATTGCAAATGAAAAGAAAATGTGGGTGGTCACTCGCTATCACACGCCTACTAAACTACACGTATTTGAACACCATCTCCACAGCGTTTCGTGAACCATTTGGGCAAACATGGAGGCGCTAAAGAAAGGATTATGTAAAGCGAGGGATGGTGTTGCGTGCGTGGCTGAAAAGACGAAGGATGGAGTTACTGGAGTGGCCGGGAGAACATTGGATGGAGTTGTATATGTGGGTAAGTGTTTTTATTTGATTTATTCATCAAAATACGTGTACTACCGTGCTGTCACTTAAAAAGGCGTGAAGTATTTTATTTGTTGTTCATATGGTTAGTAGTTCAACTTGGCGGAAAATAAGGGTCGTTGAACAGGCTACATTTTGTATTAGATGAATGATGCACAATTGATTCAGCTCAGTTCCGGCCCTTGGTATTCTAATTTATTTATTTATTTCATGATTTTTGTTTCTTAGGAACCAAAACGGCGGAAGGAGTTTCCACAGGTGGGATTCATATTGATTGATTTGTTTGTCCTTGATACTTGATATGAAACCACAAACATTAATTATTAAACCTCATAGGTGTATTTTAAAGATTTTCTTTTGATGAATGCCCTGGATGAATATACTTGGTTGACTAACAAAAATCCTGTAATTATCAAACAAAAGTCCAGTCATGATCTGTAATGTAGGATCTACTGCATATCTTATGCAATAATATCCATAAATTACTAACACCGTGGATAAGTATGCATTTTACTACTAAATATAAACAGCTATTTAAAATGTATAGAATGCTATTAGCTGCCATTAGTAGATAAATGGTATTCTATGAATTGAAAAATATGATTTTGTATCCAGTGAGTAAAGGTGAGAGACACACCCCTAAAGTAAGGAGCACCTAGGAACACTCATCTGGGGGAAAATGCCCTGCTGCTTAAGCTAAAATCAAAACTTCTATTGACAAACCAGTGTCTCCTTAGCATATAACAAAATAATCAAGTTTTAAATTAACTAGTCGGCACACTATAAGAGTAGATTTAAGAAATGTATTAAAATGGTGCTAGGGTTGATTAAACATTTTATGATATTCAATAGCATTATTGTTTGGTAGTATCTATTAAAAAATGTAGACTGTAGATGTAGTACTGTGGAGACCACACTGTATTATTGCAGTTGTGACTTAAATTCATCATTCACCATGTATAAAATACGCATTATGGGCGGCCTGTACAGTAGTGATCAAGATGCATGACTGGGACCCACAAGGTCGGTGGTTCGATCCCCTTGACCCTGCATTGCTCCAGGGGAGGATTGTCTCCTGCTTAGTCTAATCAACTGTACGTTGCTCTGGATGAGAGCGTCTGCCAAAATGTTATTAATTTATGGAATGTAATATTATCCTGAACTGTCTGGTGAAATGCCACCTCCAGTTGAATTTACTTCCCTCTTTTATTATTTGTTCACATCCAGTTTTGCCCCTGTCAGTAACTCTTGAACAGTCAGTACTATTTTGAAGTGCATACCAAAAATGTTTAGAAAATGTACAGTATTTTGAGAGAAATGTATGCCTTTACAGTGCCCATTTTTCATATGTGACTTGTGTAGACATTATTTAAAGCATTAAAGCAATGTCTAATCACAAATATGTCCATTTATTTGTTGATTTGCATCCCGCAGGGATTTTTCCTCATTCTGTAAATTTCATTAATTTAAAATGGTAGATTTTTGAGGTTTGTAATCTTGATGTGTACCTCTGTCATACAGTAACTCAGTTCTGTTCTTTGGCCATGACCACCCAATGAAACCCATACCATACCGCTCTTTGTGTTCCTCTACAGCTGCAGTGAAAACTGTTTCTGGGGTGTCTCAAGTGGGTGGGGCTGTGGCGAGTGGTGTTTCAAATGTTGCCCAGAAGACTGTGGAAGGAGCTGGTACTATTATTTCATCAACTGGATTGGTCAAGAAGGAATCAGCCAATCAGGTGAGGGGTGAGGGGTGAGTGAGGGCACACATCTGATTTTGATATGCTCAATCATGTTGTGCCTCTCTTTGTACTTATTTTATTTATTTTTTGAAACATCCATTTTGCCTGGTCAAAAAGGGTGTTTTCATTAAATGGCTTACATCTTGGAATAGTACCTTTCCTAAATCTCAGTCAGCATACATTTTAAAGAACAACAGTAAGTTAGCGGGCTGTAAACAACCTCTGTCCAGCTATTTGGTGCAAGTCACAAGAAAATTTCTACCTGGTTTTTATCCAGAATAAAATAATCCACACTAATTTAGTACTGACTTTTTTCTTCTTTTTTTTTTTACGGGGTTCTTAGTTAATAGCTTTAAAAAAATACATATGCAATGGCCCTATAGTCTGTCATTTTCCCCAGATGAATATACAGCATACATATTATAAATCCAGAAAGCTTAACTACCTTATAACCACCTGTCTGTCTAAAAAAAGGAAAGAGAGACGCATTCATGATTTGCACACAATAAAAGCATCAAGAAGTCTGATGCAGTTTGACGGTTGCCTCTTTCATTGACATTGGATACCATGAAGGGATGCATTCTGGTGGCATTGTACCAACCTTGCCAGGCGATTATAGACCTCAGTGTGAACAGATGGGAAATGAGTAGCCACTGTTAAGTGTCACATGAAGTGGGTGCATGTCAGATGGAGCAGATGCCACAGGCTGTGTGTGATGTTACATATTGAAATTGTAGCTCCTGCCTCCAAGCTAATATAAACACAATTGTTAGTTTACCAGGCCAAGCGCGACAATATAGTTATAGTACAAAAGATTTGGCTATAACTTTTGGTGTTCATTATGTTCCCTACCATACATTGCTGCTACAGTTTCACAAAACATGCTTAGGTCAACTGGTTCCTGCTAAGATCCAGTAATTAAAATCAATATCTTTCATGAATTTACTAGTTTAAGGAAGAGGTTGTGGAGGCCAGCAACCATAGTCTTTGCTTGTTTGCGAAGTTGTCTTTCCTCGTGGTGGAATACACATGGATGGAAAGTAGCAAATTGATGCAGATAATTCGGTCTCACTTTCAAACATCTGTATTTGCACATCTTTCGATTAGGCTGAAGCAGAGAAAACGCCGGAAGAGCCAGCGGAAAGTGCAGGGGAGTGCAAGGAGCACTCCAACACCTCTACCCCCGAGGTAAAATGCGGTAAAAACCTGTTAATTAGCACAGGCATGTCGTACAACACTTAAATATATTTTGGTTTCATTTGTAAATCTATGTAATCCAACATCTTAATTTGGCCTTCTTGCATGACAAACACATACCATATAAGCAAACCTGTGTGGCATAGTAGTTTAGCGGCATTACTTTTTTGAATGCAGCCTTCCATCTATAGAATGCACATCTGAGCCAAGGGTTCTGCGTAGGCTCCTGCATATGGATATTGTAACGTGTGTATGGTGGGGCTCCTATGTGCCTAGGATTTCTGTTGTAGTGTAACTCCGAGCACTCTCTTCACAGGGCACCTGAAGCTCTTTGTGTAACAATTTGGGCTTGATGCTGTTGATGCCCAAATTGCCATTTATGCGTTTATATTTAAAGTGTACTTAATCCTTTCACTGGACAGATTACAGTGACCAGTGTTGTTCTTGTCATGTTCCAAAACTTTAAAAGGCTTCAAAGAAACGGGTGCATTATGTGCATTTCCCATTACGTTGTTTTTTTAATTTTAATTATTAAGCGAGTCTATTCCCCCATACTTTTAATAATTTAATGGACTTCTCACCCATGCGTGCTGGGCAGTGTCCCAACAGCTATTCCACACCTGCTCTGCCTTTCCTGTATAATGATTGTGCTTACAGTACATGTCTGTTTCTCCCTTTTACATTTCAGGCAAATCCCTAACTTTGCAGGACAAATGAATGAGCAAAACATTCTGTGCTCTGCAGGCTCATGGTGTGCTCAACCGGGGTTTGGGTCAATCTGTGTAATGTGTCGTGTGTCATGGTGTTCTCTCTGATGTGAGTGGGGTTTTTGAGCCCCCCTTAGACCAGCTGCCATTTTACAGTATGTGATTCCTCTCAGGCTGGAATGGCCAGATAGTCTGGAGGGGCGGTGTGTGCTCTGTGGACTAAAATAAAAAATACATTTAAATAGATATTTAGGAGTTACACCAAAGCATCTAATTTATGGGGATATATTTTCTGATTTGTTGCTTTGTCTGGTGCAATGCAATGCTTATGTGTGCATAATTTTCTATCTTTTCTATGTTTGATATATGTTTGATATATTTGGCAGCACTACAGACTAGTGTCTGCATATATTTTGAACATGCATGATGTCACATTTTAACGTGCTGTAACTTACATTGCTATTGTACTGTAAGCACTGTTTCAATCCAATAAAATATAAGCATACTCCATTTAATTCTTGTTTGTTTCTGTCTGGATACTCAGATACTGTAGTAGGGTGTATATGTGTTCAATGTTATTATAGGATCGGATTTAAGTAGCATATAGTTTGATCTTTTACATTATTTGTAACACAATTTTGTACTGAACGAGCATCATGATTTGTAAAGCATAATGCAACATTCCTAATGCTAGTATCCGCGTGAACGGGGTAAAGGCTGACGAGGAAAATGGCAGCGTGTGTCCTTGAATGTCTGGCTCTGCAGGACCCAGGAGCGTTGTACTTCAGTCCTCCGCCAGCTAGGAGTCGCTCTAGCCTCTTTGTCAAGCCTCTTCTTGAACTCCCATTGATGTTCATGTGTTCAATTCTGTTAAACAATATTCAACCATGGACCTGCTGCAGTATTTTTGAATGTTGTTCAGGGACATGATGGTTTTTGCTAGAAGCAGTGGGAAATGCCCAAATGAAAAATGAGAGCGGTTACAGTATATAACTTTTAACTTACACAAAAAAGTATGCAAAAAATTAATTAATGGTTCAAATAATCATGGTTTTCAATCCAGACTCCCGGGTGTTTTCGTGCTGGGCTGAAACAAAAAACTGTAGGCCTTTTTCGAATAAGATTTGATACCCCTGGTTTATATGGATTCGCGTTTCTTTTTAGTGCAGTGATACTCAATCCTGGTCTTGCTGCTGGCTGTTTTCTTCTTCAGATCGTTGAGTGATGGGTGTGTCAAAGTGTCCCTGAGCAAGACACCTAATCCCGAAATGCTCCTGACGAGCTGGTTTGTGCCTTGCATGGCAGCCAATCGCCGTTTGTGCGCTAGTGTGTGCATGAATGGGTGAATCATCATCGTTGTACAATGCTTTGGATAAAGGCTCTATATAAATGTCAACCATTTACCATTTAGATCAGCAACCAATTCAGACCCAAGAAACCAGATGACCTGAGGTAACTGATCAGTTGCTTTAACTGATCAATTACGGTTCTACTCAGGTTGTGAGTAACACTGAAAACCAGCAGAACCTGCAGCTCTCCATGACCAGGAGAGACGATCACTGGCTCAAAGACACGCTTTTCATAGCATTTAAACTCCCATCCACGTTCACTTTCCTTCCTGACTCTTCCTATATTAGATAAACTAATGTTCATCTGTTTTAAACTCTAGTGTACAATAAGTCACTTGACAGTGCCGTTGGGAGTGCCTATGGGGACCCTGGGAGGTCTCATTGAAATGCATGTTTAAATGCCTGCAGGACACACGATGGAGATAAAAGTACATTTTCTATCTTCAATGGGTAACCTTTGTTTGTGTAAATAAAGGAGGCAATGCATAATTTATTCTATGTGCAGTGGCACGTTCAAAGACCAAGGATGCCACACTAGTAAATACAGCATTATCTATTCACAAGGTAATGGTGCCGCTAGGTAGAATAAATGAAATGCAGTCCATGGTCAAACATCAAATCCTCACCTTGCCAGCATAGACTGGCCGGAAAATCTGGGCAGTGCATAACTGACTTTAGCATCATGAATGGGAGAGGGTTTTAAAAGTCCTCAGAGTGATTAGGTGTCCGCAGTCTGCCTGGACAAACTATACAAGAAGAAACAAGATGCAAAATGAATAGGATGATGCTCAATGGAATAAAGCGATGCATGCCAGGTCATACAATAGAAATTACTGTATAACCTGGCAACAATGGGAAAGATAAAAGCTGTATGGAGAAGTGCTTACCAAAACATAATTCCCATATCCTCAATATTTGTTACGTGTGTGAAACTGTATTTTCATACTTGCAGTAGACATAGGGAAAGCAATTTTATACGGAGAGACACATGCATGCATTCAGAGTATCGCTGGGGCCAAGGCTGGCCCCATTATTCTGGCCACAATAGTGTTGTATGTATCCATTGTGTTCCCTAGGGGGAGATGTTTTCACACTTTCTCATTGGAATTGAAGCATGTGCCCAGGAAAGAGTGCCAGAAGAGACGAATGAGAAAATTATCTCAATGCAGTCGGTGCGTTCACTGTGGCAAAGATTACTAGCATCTGTTATTTTGCGGAGGGAATAACACCATTTGTCCATAAGACAGTCCATCGACTTCTGCCCATTTGATGAAATGATGAGCACAGGGCATTGTTCCAGAATATCCCACAAACGCTTGACGCCAGTGTCCAGAACTGCTGACCGAGAAGGTGGGACATATGGATAACGTCAGTGTCACGCTTCTCCACTTAGCAACCGCCTGTGCCCTGGACAACACCATCTTAAAACACCTCTGGAGGAAAGACATGCTGTAGCACAGGGTGAAGAGGATCACTCTACACCGTTGATTGGTATAAACCGTGAATTCTAAGGGTATACGTGCACCCAAACCATGTCAGGAAAATTTGCCTCACACCAGTATATAACCACCAGAACTCTTCACTGAACATTGCCCCCACCCCCACTTACTTTTACAAACAGCGTTTACACTGGCTGGCTTTACATGGAATCAAATGCCCCAGTGCTGGAATCCATATCTGAACAGATACCTCACTGCTGCAAACCTGGGCTAAAATAATAATGTTTAGAAACAAACTTTAAGAACATGGACATTTGCACAGAAGACTTAGAACTGCAGTTGTATATTTACATGTATAGCCTCAAAGATGGCAAAATCGATTTTGTACAGTTGATTTGCACAGTTAACATATATTCTCCTTCAACCTGCTCCTGCTAGTCAGCTCATCTGGAGGGAGAAGAGGCTTCTTAATGTAAAGGATTTAAAGTAGAAATGTTAAACATTTTCATATTGCATCAGAAATTAGGACTTTTACCAAAAGCTAAATGCTTCATCGTGATCATCTTGCATCATGCATCCTGTTGATGATGAAAAGCCTCTCTGACCAGACCTACACTTTCTAAAGCAGTTAAACTCATATCTAAAGATGTCCTCATGTGATCCTGATTCCCAGCCCTATTTTACACCGGCGCCCCTCTCCTCAGCCGCTTGATGTGACTTATCTGACCTTACACCAGTTAGGTAATCCAGGCACCAGAATCCTCATGCATGCAACACAATTGCCATGATAGACAACATCAAAGTGCGCATAGGAACACACTCTCTCCCCCAAGTGCTAGTATCAATCTTTCTAATTTCACCGCATGTCTTGCATAGTCATGCCATTACAATTTGGTTGGCAGCAGGTACCCATAGCAACCATAAGTTACACATTTTTTCATGCACATGGTAAATGTACATGCACATGTATGGCCAACACTACTTAATAGCTCTGAAATGGGGAAAAAAAAGTAGAATAGTAGTATTAAATTAAAGTATTGGGACTCACTATGACTGAATAGCTTTAGTGGGCTGTCATGAACTCACAGAATGTCCAGGTTAGCATGCAGATATCCATTGTCTCTGTGGAATAAAATGGGTGGAAAATCTCAGGCCTGCTTGCAAATTAACACGCATCCTAGAGCTGGGAACAGCCCATTATCGATGACCCCACACTCGGATCTGATGACTCATCATTGCTCCAGATTCTTCCTGAGAATAACATTAAACGGTAAATTAATGTTTGTTTATAGACTTGAAATGTATTATATGCCTTGTGAAAAATTCTGTGGAAAAAGATAAAATGCTTTGAATGCTAGGTACTTTCTGAACACTCTACAGCACTGAAATGACCAACTGAACATTGCTTTTACACACTGCAAATCCCCTTCACCAGTTAAAGGATTTTCAGGTAGATATTAGGAATGGCTGATGTTTACTGAATATGCATCTGTTGCTTACAGTCGACCCACCACCAGTACAGATGCAAAATGCCCTGCCCTGCACTGTACTTACAGAACAGAGAGGACAGTACAAAATAGCACCATGCATGCTCCAGATGCTATGTGGCACTGGGGCGTGAAGGAAGGTCTGACTTATCGTGTCCCATAACAATGCAATGCCAGCTAATGAGACGTTCTGGGCCGGCCTTTGTAGAGTATCATAATCCAGATTTAAAGTATGTCTAAAACATGTGCGAGTTTCAAGAGTGCCCGCAAGATTCTTTGCGGATCATATAAAAGCCCTTAGCAACCCATGGGAAGGGCAGTTCCAGGGTTTCCCCACTGGGAGAATAAGGGCTTCACCGGACCTCCACAGGACTATTCTCCAGCAAGAAAAGCGTCCGTAAAAACAAGCCGCAAAGATGAGAGGCGCGTCTTACTCCCAGAAATCCCTGACGGTGTGCGGCTCCAGCAAGATGCGGGTGCAGAGCCCCTCTCCCTCCCGCTACCGGAGCTCGTCTAGCAGCCGCGGTCGCGCCGGCTTCCAGGGCACCGCCGTGGAGGTGGGGACGGAGATACACCAGCTCCACACCAACGAGAAGGAGGAGATGCAGGTGCTGAACGTGCGCTTCGCGGGCTACATCGAGAAGGTGCAGGCCCTGGAGCAGAGGAACGCGGCCCTGCGGGCGGAGCTGGAGGCCCTGAAGAGCCGCTACAAGGGGGGCCCCACCGGCATCGCCGACGAATACGAGCTGAAGTTCAAAGAGATGAGGGACCTGATCGAGATGCTGACCAAGGAGAAGGGCGCGGCCGATATCGAGAGGGGCTACATCGAGGAGGAGGTGGAGATGTGGAGGCTCAAACTGGACGAGGAGCTTGCGCTCAAAGGTGAGGACCAGCGATAAGAAAATATCTTTTTCATTATAAACCGTACTTTGTCAGTGGCCATTAGGACCTACAGTGCAATAAATCCAATTGACTTTGTACCCATTTTAAATGTACCCTTCAGCCAAAAATAAAAGCCATTGCCTACTACTCAAATGTATATATAATAGTACTATAAAATGCTTTGGGTGGCTAATTTCAGAAAGTACCTAGCCAAAAATCTACAGCACTGAAATTAACAATGAAATATTGTGTTTAATATTGTTATATACACTCACTGAGCACTTTATCAATCCAACCTTAAGAAATAAGTCTAGAAAATGCAGAATAAAGTGCTTGGTGAGTATATAGTCCAGAACGTGACAATTGCTGCAAAGATTAAATCATAGAACACTGCATGCCTATTTTGAAAGTTCACTAAAGATATGCATCTTTAAGACTTAAGACTTGCACCGTGGGACTTGAATGTGTCGTTCAATTCCTCACCCATGTTCAGCGGAGGCGGAACTGATCCTCAGAGAGTTCCGCGAGGACGTGGACAACGCCACCCTGCAGAAGGCCGACCTGGAGAGGAGGGTGGAGCAGCTGGTGGCGGAGATTGAGTTCCTGAAGAAGCTGCACGACGAGGAGGTGGCCGACCTCGTCAAGCAGATCGAGGAGTCCAAGGTGAGCGTGGAGCTGGACAGCGAACGGCCCGACCTGGCGGCCTACCTGCGCAGCATGCGGGCGGAGATCGAGCTGGTGGCCGCCCGCAACGTGAAGGAGGCCGAGAAGTGGTACAAGACCAAGTTCGACACCCTGAAGGACCACGCCAGCAAGCACGAGGGCCAGATGCTGACCATGAAGCAGGAGATCAGCACCTTCTACAACCAGGTGACCGACCTGCAGAGCCAGATCGACAGCCTGCGCGCCCGCAACGCGGCCCTGGAGCAGCAGCTGGAAGACATGGAGGTGGCCCACCTGGATAAGGTGGCCGGCTTCGAGCGCACGATCGCCCAGCTGGAGAACCAGCTCTGCGAGACCAAGGTGGAGATGAGCAAGTACCTACAAGACTACCAGGAGCTGCTTCACATCAAGCTGAAGCTGGATGCTGAGATCGCCACCTACAGGAAGCTTTTAGAGGGGGAGGAGAAGAGGCTGGGCATTTCTTCAGAGGTCGTGACCAGCGAATAATTTCAGGTGAATAATTAACAGCCCAAGCTGTTCTCACTCCCTCCAGGGTGCTTGGACTGCTTTACATTTTCCACTCAAGCAGTGAACCATCTACTCTCAGACGCGATAGGAAACCGTGCTTCTGCAGCACTGTTATAGTTATAGCCAACTAAAAAGCCTAAGTTCTTTTACAAATGTGGACACATTTTTACACGTTGTAACATTGGTAAATTCTGTTAAATGAAATTGTCGTTTTGATTACAACATTCCATTGATTAGATTGAGAAAACATTTTCTATGAATCATGTTTCTGTACAGTAGCTACATCTCATTCTATGGCCATTCAGAGCAGATTACCACTCAGTGCAAACTGCATAGTTAATTCCCTTTGCAGTATCCATCTATCCAGTGAGACCGTTCAAAAATAAACATGGGTCAGTTACACTATGTGTAGCACACCCGAGCTGGAGGATGTGTGTTAAAATCCACTTCCATTAAAATCTTCCATAAAACTTCCTTACAGATCTGGGAACAGCAGTCACAGAGAAGTGTACCACCTCAGCGTCCCGCAGTGTGGAGACTCACACAGCTTCCAGAATACCTGCCTGGTGTCCCCCCCCCGCCCCTCCGTCACAATCTGCTCTGAGAAAGGCATCAGTCCCCTCCCAAACCCTTCACACTGGAGTGTCCTGAAATGAAATGCTAACTTGGCCTCCAGTGAACCGCCCAACATTTTGACCCCTTCCCCAACGTAACAAAACATTGATGTCCATGTGTACTAAAGTGCCTCTTAATAAAGCTTGTACTTGAGCACATCCAGCTGGCCTGGTTTGTCCATTCTAGTCACTGTCTGGGGGGGGGGCCTCAGGGATTTTTAAATAGTTCAGTGTGTGTTAATACGCATTCGTATGAAGCAGTCCATCACTGTACATGTTTTTTTAATCAAACAGGGCTTTCAGCTTAGCCAGTTTTTACACACAGTTGAAAGCATTAACATGGGAAATGGTGTTATTGCTGTTCCTAAAAAATAAAAAAAAACATACATGCACATTAAAATAAAATTTCATTTTTGACGGAAATGTCTTTTTGAGGTGGGTCCGAAGAAAATCTTTCGGGTTCATACAAATGATTTACATTTAACCTTTGCCCATTTTGGCGGCTGATCTTATTTTCAGGCCTGAGAGCTGTAAAGCACAGCATGGTAGATTCTCAGTTATTCTGGCCCTATAGTTGTTGGACTTGTTCTTAGTCAGAGGGATCCGGTTTCCACCTCTGTGAAATCCTCTCACTTCTTCCTCCTCTTCAGGGCTTTCCACTCTCCTTCCTGCGTGGCCAGACTGCCAAAGAGCTCCTTCACCTTCCTCTTCCTCTCCGAGTCCCTGGAACACACAGCAAGGTCATTTTCAAGGTCACTGACACATACAGCCATTGTGTCAGATACAATAATCTAACATCACAGTTTACATTACATTATTGGCATTTTGGCAGACGCTCTTATCCAGAGCGACATACAGTTGATTAGACTAAGCAGGAGACAATCCTCCCCTGGAGCAACGCAGGATTAAGAGCCTTGCTCAAGGGCCCAACGGCTGTGTGGATCTTATTGTGGCTACACCGGGATTAGAACTACCAACCTTGCGTGTCCCAGTCATTTACCTTAACCACTACGCCATAATACAACCCAATACAGCAAAGCCCATTGCAGTACCTTCACCTGAGCAATCACTCCAATAATGCCCTGAAGCAGGATCCAGATGCAATTTTCATTTAAATATTAAAGGAATAAATCAACATTTTGGAAAATATACCTCTTTTCCGACTTACCCAGAGTTAGACGAGATGTTTGATTTAATTTGAATTTTTTGTGCCTTTACTAGCTCGGTTTCCATGTTAGCATAACATGTTAGCTTAGCATAAAGACTCAAAGCCTATAGGAGTCAGTAGCTTAACCTCCTTCAAAGTGAAGAAACACACCTTACAGCAGCTCCAAAGCGGTCTTATTTACAGTTAAAATGTTCACAAGCCTTCAGTCAAAATGTCAAGTGAGAGCTTGCCCTTCAGCCAAAGACCTTACTTATTCACAGATGGAAACTTCAGAGGTGTTTGTACCTGCTCATGATTTCCGAGAGTTTCTCCCTAGCCAGGAATTTTGTGTCCTTGCGAATCTCCCGAAGGGCGCCTTTGAACTCCTTCTTGTACTTGTGCGTCAGCCTCTCGCGCTCCCGTTCCTGCTTTGAGCTGCCCCGCTTCTTTCCGTAGTCCAGGCTGGAGAGAGAAAGAGATGGTGTCAGATTAATAATAAATAAAACCTTTTCCCCATGTTTTCTCAGAGGGACCAATTTTCGTTGGTGGGTTCAAATGGGGGGGGGGGGGGGGGGATCATTTCCAGCATGCATGCACAAAACCAATATTCGTTTCAAATTGGACAGCACAACCTGAGTAAAAAATGAACTACCAACCGGTTCTAAGCACAGTTGCATGGCTATCAGGTATACTTGGTTATTTAACACTGGGAATTCTTGCTGGGGATCTTGGGGAGCTTTGGGACATCAATGATTAACAATGAAAATGATTCATCATTCATTCATCCATTCATCCATTATCCTAACCCGCTTATCCTGAACAGGGTCGCAGGAGGGCTGGAGCCTATCCCAGCATACATTGGGCGAAAGGCAGGAATACACCCTGGACAGGTCGCCAGTCCATCGCAGGGCACACACACCATTCACTCACAAACTCACACCCACAGGCAATTTAGACTCTCCAATCAGCCTAACCTGCATGTCTTTGGACTGGTAAATCTAATACATAGAAATAAATAAAAGGTATTAACGCAAAGGTATTGAACTTACACTTCGACAATTTTGGGAGTAAACAGCTTCAAAGGAATGGGCTTCTTTTTATCGAACACCAGCGGAGGCTGCAGTGCTGGGGCACCGGATAGAGACTCCAGTATTTCCCTGTGAAGGTCCTGAAGAAAAAAAAACGAATTAAGAGCGTTCACATTTCTACAAACATTACAAAGCTATGCTGTCAATAAATTCAGTCACCAGTTTGGAATCAGAAGAGATTGTAAAGTAGCTTTCAGAAATCTCAAATTTCAAAAAAACAAACATAAGCATTAATAACACAGTTAAACAAAGAGCTTAAAATAATTACTGTAGCAACATTTTTAAAAAAAAGAACTTGAGGCATAAATCAGACAATAATATCTCATTATGAGCTGAAGCAAACTTACAAACTGATGAGCTAAATATACTGTAATCAGTGCTAACATGGCAAACAAACTATAGTGGCACTCCACCAATAAATGCTATTATATAATTATAGACAATCGATATAATGGGTGACAGCAGCAAACATAGTTTTTGCATTAATTACAAGGTATAAGTACTAGCACACATCAGGTCACAGTGCGTGGTGAGGATTGGTGGAAAAGTCGAAACCAAAAAGCATGGAAACTCACTGGATATGTTGTTGTGGTATTTCTAGACACCCACATTTTGTGTGTTTTGCATTTAGGATAAGTTAATTCCAGCCATCTGCCATCAGCCATCTGATAATAGCCGGGGGCGTAGCCGATTCGGACAAATAAAGGCCGGCCCCCAAATACAAGCCGGGGTAATATTGCCTAGCAGTAGGGCTATCAGTCCATGAGCACTAGAAGACATTGTTTTGATTTAACTCAATGAAATAAAAGAGCTCTTCTTAATATTTTATATTGTTGGTTGGTTTAATACTGTTGCCAATGAAAAGTCGTTGTCCTACACCATGGGTCTCCAACACGTTGCTCTCAAGCTACCAGTCGCTTGCCACCCCCTTCTAAGTAGCTTGCCAAAGGCTGAAGCAGTATACATTTAAACACAATTGTTGCCGCGAGGCATTCCAGCCTACGAATTTAATAAAAAGTTAATCAGGCAAAATTAAAAATTAACTCAATTTAGGCTACTTGACTACGCAATAAGGTTTCCATGTATTTACAGCACAGCACGTTCAATGAATGAATGAAAGCGGCTGCCTTGGCTCGCAATAAACAGACGTGTGGAAATCCCGACACTCTTTCAACTACATAAAACTTATCAGTGAACCATCAAATACCCCCTGGATTTCAGTGCCCATCAGTCCCAACATTTAGCAATAGAATCAAACAGTCCAAAAGTAGATTAAATCCCAAACCAAAGCGAAAGTCTTTTGATAGCCTACCGGTATGCTGCTCCAAACGAAACGCATGTCTCACAATAAAACGCACTTTAGGAAAAAAAGATCCTTAAAGTGTTGTTATCTATGCTAATTTGTTATTGTTCATGAAGGCGTGTCTGGCAAGTTGTTATTTTATGGATTCTGGACTTGCATGTGATTTATTGTGTTTGAGAATATTTGCAATAAACTAAGTCTGTTAAGACTGACACTATGACTTACCAAACGGTGTTCCTGATTAGCCTACACTAATTGATTTCTGAACGGTTACAGGAAGTGTTGAACAGTGTTGGCCCATTTTAAGTGTAGCCTTTTACTTTATTTCTAAGAATAAAATTCTACAACAGAAGCCTAATAAGAAATACAGGTCTGCCTCGAATACAAGCCTGCCTCAAATAAAGGCCTGTGCTTTGTGCAGCCCAAGTAAATAAAAGACCCCGGCCACAATTTGAGGATTTACGGTATCTGCATTTTTAGATATATTGAGATATATTGCTTTTCAGACACGGGCTCAACTGCATGTTACAACTTTCTTTGCCGGCAAGCATCTTAACTATCTAATTATTCAAAAGCCCATTTACAGTTTACAGTTTACAGTTTAATTCTGGCAATATTGCTCAGGCACTTCATCGTGGACTGCGAAGCTCAACAAGCACTATATCACTGGACGCTAACGGCAGATGACGCACATCCGAAAGACTGCAGCACCCATGGAAGTGAACTCAGCAGTCAGAGGGGCTGATCGTCAGCAAGCCCATCTCACTAGCTGCCTTACAATGACCCTGGCAGCCGGATCAGAGCAGCCATTTTGAGAACCACTGAATCACCTGCTCATTTCACATCTAAAGGCACAGAGCAGGTCATTCAGAGCAGCCATTTTGAGAACCACTGAATCACCTGCTCATTTCAAATCTAAAGGCACAGAGCAGGTCATTCAGAGCAGCCATTTTGAGAACCACTGAATCACCTGCTCATTTCACATCTAAAGGCACAGAGCAGGTCATTCAGAGCAGCCATTTTGAGAACCACTGAATCACCTGCTCATTTCACATCTAGAGGCACAGAGCAGCCATTTTGAGAACCACTGAATCACCTGCTCATTTCACATCTAAAGGCACAGAGCAGGTCATTCAGAGCAGCCATTTTGAGAACCACTGAATCACCTGCTCATTTCACATCTAAAGGCACAGAGCAGGTCATTCAGAGCAGCCATTTTGAGAACCACTGAATCACCTGCTCATTTCACATCTAAAGGCACAGAGCAGGTCATTCAGAGCAGCCATTTTGAGAACCACTGAATCACCTGCTCATTTCACATCTAAAGGCACAGAGCAGGTCATTCAGAGCAGCCATTTTGAGAACCACTGAATCACCTGCTCATTTCACATCTAAAAGCACAGAGCACAGGGCCTGTAGCAGGGCGCACCGCCTTAAACCTAATCCAATACATACGGCACATGACCTTGGAGGGGAAACCACTCAAAACCATTCATAATCCTGCCATTCAAAATGTAACTGCTTTCAGAGTGTTGTGTAAAACAGATATTCGAGGCAGGATATTTAGTATTGCCACCCCAGGAATATATGCGAATATATTCATAATTTAAGATACTGAATTTCCTTGAAGAAAACCAGCAAGGATAAGCAATAACATACTGTAAGTTTTTTGGAGTGAATGACACACTGATGGACTTGTGTATCACAATTTAAAAGACAGGGTTTGGAGGAGACATGTAAATCCCTGGCACATGGCAGTCACCTTTATGGGAGCAGGGAAGCTCTCCGCTGGTAGATGTTTAGTCAGCAGGATTCTGATGGGTTGAAATATAACGCTGAAGGATGGCAGTGATTTATAAAGCAACACACATCTTTTCACCAGGTCCAGACAGGTAGCCAATGAAGACAACCTGAGGAACAAGAAAGCCTTGATCATTACGGCTCATTATCCTCTCCCACCACACTACGACAAAACGGCAAGTGCGGTAATGAGGGGCAAATCAAGAGGTGAACCGGGTAATTATTCTGGAGGTTTCTCAGCGGTTCAAAGAGCTAGCATGCTACGTCTTGCTGTGCCACAAGCCCTCAGGCCTCAACCGCAGCTCTTGCACTTGGCTCTCCAGGGAGCATTCCTGCCCTCTCCCGGGAATCGCACAGCTGCACTAATTATCCTCGCTCACAGACACCTCAACACTTCACGCATGCACGTGCGTGTCAGAATTCCCCTCCAGACGTCCGTGAAGAATCGGCACAATTACAGCACTGCTATACACAGCCCTGTGAAGCTCAGGGGTCATTTTTTCCCCCCCAGTAAGGCAGGGGCGTGTAGGCCTGGTTTCAGAATCGCACATTACCGGGGGGGCGATCAGGGCAATATAGAGCTTATGCTATTCAGCATTTATTGTGTCCAGGACTCAAACCCTTTACATATCACATCTTAATCTTCAAAAAGAAAAACCAAGCAAAGATATAGTTCAGAGATCTTCATTTTTGGTTAGCATTCCTGGCAACAGCAAAATCCAGCAGACCCTGTGGCTTGCCAGGACCAAGAATGAAGGTCACAGCTTTAGACCAAGTTCTACTATGCCTTCACACATTGACCAGTTATGGTCAATATAATACACAATATTTAACGTAAAGCAAGTCATTTTCAAACATTATCTCCTACAATCTAACCACTATTTACAAAAACAAAGCCATCAGAAGAATCCTTGTGAAATATGGTTGTACATTACTGCATTGATCTCATCATAATCATGAGCTCATGATAACAGCTCAGTTGTTGAAGATGTGACATAAAAGATTTGTTGGACAAAACGCAGGACTCCTTCCACTGCAGTGGCACGGGGATATAATGGGCTCGCACCTGTAATGGTCTCGCTCAACATCAGTCAGTAAGCGGAGGCCCTGGACTCCGGCCAATGGCAGCGTCTTTCTGCTCCATGACTCCGCCCCCTCAGCCTTACTAATCACCAGCAGATCACAGTTCTTCCCCACACGTCTGAAGGGAGGCACCACAGGGTAACCTGAAATACAGAGAGGGGAGACGGGGGTGACTCCACCGCCTGCTGGTGTTGGGAGGAAAAGGAGAGGTCAACAGAAGAGGCTAAAAGAGGGTCTAAACTGAAATATAGCTGGCTGGGTACAGGCAGCTGGATGTAGTGCAGACTTACCATTACTATATTAGCTTGTTACTGCAAAAAGAGGCAAGCTAATGGGATGGATAAAATACTTATACAGGGTTGGACAAGAAGTTAAAAAACTGACACTGGGAAGTAATATGGAGGCCTTGAGAGAGGAGCAGCATTTGCATGCTGACATTAAACCATTTCTGGTTAGTGGTAAATGCTTAGTGTCAAGATGCTGATGTAGCCAGTTTCCAAAAACAACTAATTATTTTAAACCATCTGAATGGTAAATATTTCTAAAGTAGTTATGCACTGGTCTAGCAAAGTCGAATCACTGGGAACTATGGAAGGTACTGCAATGTTTAAAAGATATTGAAGTTCTTTCAAATTATTTTTGTTATACTTATATGAATAGCTTTTAAGACAATCCCTTAATGCACTTGCCAAAAAAATACCATTTAAAGTATAATCAGATTGTCAGTTCACAAACTTTCTAAACAATGAAAGCAAAAACATTTTCACCTTTACAATTTTATTTCCATGTTCCCCAACAACTCATCTTCTTCAATGGCTGAATTTAATCAGCGAAAGCACCGAAAGAATGCACTAGGCGGCACTCAAAACAGGAGAGCTTACGTTTCCCGACGTGAATGATTTGACTCGCTACCCACTCACTGACAAATTAACTCCAATTAGCCTAATGCACAAGGAAGGTTTGTAAACTGGAGGCTGCGTGTGCTGACGGGGTTCCTCTCCGCTTTCCCAGGCTGGCAGGACTTAATGCGGAAAATGGCAGCTGAAGTGACATCGCAATAACGGTATTTCACTCGCCTCTGTTACCGCCATCAGCCCGTCTTTGCGCTGACTTCATGCTGGCAGTAGCAGAAGCAATAACACTAGTGGAGTGGGCTGCTGGCTATTTATATTTATTTGGGCTTTCATTAAAGCTTCTGCCATTTCACATCACACATTTCTATTAGGGATACTTAACAGTGAGGTCTGAAGACGGGGAAGCAGGGCTGCTGAAGAGGATTTGACAGTACAGTTCTAAAACTGTATACTAGAGCTACAAATCAACCTTCTATGGCCATATCCATTCTTGCAGAGTACAGTACAATGCATGTGACTGAAGGCGTAGCAAGTGTCCACAAGACAATCGCATGTCTATAGAGCAGCGCTGCCCTGGCAAGCAGTACAGACCAATGTTACTATAGCAACTAGAATGAAGGAGGTGTTACCTTCGGTATCCAGTGTCTTCTTCAAAGGAACAGCTAGGTGGAGAATACCCAAGAGAAAGTTGTTGAGCTCTGGGATGAATCGCTGAGAAAGGGTAACGTACTCTAGTGCCAGGCAACACAAAACCAGTCCTGAGGTCACTTCCTCCAGTGTGGTCACAGGACACTGAGAAGAGACGCACAAAAACTTCAACATCACACCTTATTCATATGCCCAAAGCACATAAAAACTCGCCATATCTTGATATGTTTGGCAAAACCTCTACATTTCACAGTCCTTAACTCTTTGTCAGGTGAGACTTTCACACATTCGCCATTTGCACACCCCTGAAAATAGGCTCCTTTAGAAGCCCATGGAGAGGGAAGGCAGTCCAGCAACACCTGCGGTGGTGAATCAGCATACAGCATACAGCATGATGTGATCCAATGAAAGTGATGTGGGACACATTAAAGGACTATTACTCTACACCCACCATATCCTATACTGTCTGACTTCCAATGAAGACATTATGTAGCAAACTATACAGAGAAATGCATCTTTTAAACATCTTTTAAAATGCACAGTGATTAAACCATTGAAAATAACCAGTACTGACCTTAGTGAGAGCCTGGCTTATATACACTAAGGCCGGGGTGACAACAGGGTGTCGGAAATCAGAGGTGGGGAACAGAAGCGCTGTAATCTTCAGGTAAACGAGCTGAAAAACAAGACAAATCACTTTGCCTCCATGTTGCTCACACTCTGGCAGACACACACAGGCAATATCTTTCACTGATTTGGATTACCATGCATGCAGAAAAATAATTCACTTTTCATGATAAAATCATCTGAGTGTATCCATTATTCATTTTTTCATTGCAAAAATGAAAAATCTGAGGTACCATATCGAGGCCTGGGAAAGATGCTCGACCTTTGACCTCTATAGCCTCCTCCATTTCGTGAGCACTGTCATTGAGCACGGTCTGCATGGCCTTGCAGGCAGCATCCGGGAATAACTGACAGAGACCATACAACTGCCTTGAGGTGCCGCCAAAAACAAATAAAGTTCAGTCAAAAAAACATATTGCATACAGTAGAAAGTTTATACAGTGCACACAAGCAAATTTATTGTTCTAGAGTGATATTTGAACCAGTGCAAACACAAGCTCTACTTAACATTTCCCCTCAAGGTGTCAGTAAGCTCAAGTATAAACATATATACTTTGTCACTTTAAGGGAATGTAAAAAAAAAAAAAAAAAAAAAAAGTTTACAGAGTACTTTCAAAATACTACTCGTTCAATAGAAAAAGAAAAGGCTTTAGATTTACAAGTTTTACAACTTCCATCTCAATAAATGCTGCCATCTTGTAAGAATCCTCCTCAGGCCCAAAAATTGTATTGGTGCAAAGGTATCTGTGGTAGTAACTTCAACAGACATATAGACCTGTCCTACTCTGTCCTGAAACACCCATTTACACTCAAGCACTCGCCTACTTCAGTAGATAGTCAGACATTTTGTTAATTATCAAACTGATAATTCTATTAATTCCTTAGAGCATAAGTCATCCTTGGTTTGAGCTAGAGAAATAGAAGTTCCACATGGGGTGGGGAAGGGAAACAGATACTCACGGGATTAGTTTGTTTACTGTACTAAGTTCAGGGGGACTCCTGGTGGCCAGCTCTCCAATGTATTCCAAAAGGAAGCCAAATAATTTCTGGAAGATATACATAGTTCTTTTTGCAAAAATACAATTCTCATCCTGCTGAGAGAAAACATGTAAATGAAATGCATATTTTACCCTGCTTACGAAAGATTCATGAATCATTTATTAAACCATACCTGCAGTTTGAGCTTGTTGCCCACAGCTAGACTCGGATGATTGCACTTCTGTATTCTTTCCACAATGAGGCACTGTTTCTCAGGAGAATGTCCGTGGATTAGAGACTTCAAGTCACTGTAACTCTCTGGAGCTAAGAAAGCAAGGAACACTGGCGATTAATTTGTTGTCTGGGGCATGTAGCTTCAGAAATGCTTATCTGATTGCATAATTTGGGCATAATTAATAGCTGTTGTCAGAGTTGTCCACTCAGAATACAGTCAACAATGTGCTCTGTGCTCAAATGCACTTGAATATGAAAGATATAGTACTATAAAGGCCCTGGAAAAGGTTAAAAGAAGGGCAACCAAACTGATTCCCAGTATATAAGTTACAGCATGAGGAAAGCTCAATCTCTTCAAGTTTAGTAAAATTAGATTCAGGGGCGATTTGATTTTTAATCCCTTTTACGAATATTAAAAGGCTCAAAGTAAACAGGATTTTTTAGGTAGAGTTCTGTCAGCAGAACTAGGTGGGCATACATGGAAATAGTGTTGAATAAGCTTACCAGGTCATGTAATGGAGGCAGAGACACTGGGGTTTTCCAGACCAGGCTTGATACGGTGCTAGATACTAGCTAGTTTTTAGGTAAACTAAGCATTAGCTACACTTTAGTAGTAGGAAAAGGCGAGTATTGTTGGGATGAATGGTCTGTTCTCATCATTATGTTACGTAAATACATGTTAGACTATGTAATATAAAAGGAGTGACAACAAACTACATTTAAAAAAATACTGTATGTATCGGAATGTTGCTTCAAATGATTCTCTAACCATACGTCTGCTGAACCCACTGCAATGCTTGAACCCGAGTGAGTTTCCATAAATAACTCTGCCCCTGCAGAAGTCACCCCGTTCTACCTCGTACCTGTGAAGGTGTATGGAAGCTCTGCTTTGGCAGCCTCCTGTTGGGCCAGTCTCTCCTCTTCGCTCAAGGAGCTCGAAGGTTCGGCTGGCAGCTCTTTGTCTCCTTCACTCTCCGGCTCCGAGTCCAGGTCAGAGTGGCTGTCCTCCTCCTCGTCGCTGCCTTCGTCGTCCTCCTCCTCCTCCTCAGCATCCGACAGAGATTCCTCCTCCTGACCGCTTTCTCCCTCCTCATCGTCACCCTCCTCGTCACCTTCCTCCTCTTCCTCTTCCTCCTCTTTCTCCAACTCCTCTTCTATATTCCATTTCCCATCCTTTGAAAGGTAACACAAGTTTGAGACGGAAAAACTGGTCAAGAAAATGAAATGATGCATTAATTGATCGTTTTGTTTTTCATTCTATGAACCACATCAAATATGTGATGTAGTCAGTCAGTTTAAGAGATTGGAACAGCAACCTCCAGACTGATAATCAAAAGCAAAGCTGAAGAAGGGCGGAGAACGGCAGATGGGAGTTTCCACACTGACCTGATAGGAGAGTGTGCGCTTGTCTTCTTTGTCGAGGATGAAACCGTCGTTCAGGTCGTCAGCAGACCAGTGGACCTGCTTTTTGCTCTCGCCCTCGTCCACGTCACCCTGCATTCTGCGCAGTCGGTCAGCCTTGGGGGAAGAACAAACACCCTCAGTTCGTTTTGATGCCAAGACAACATGAACGTAGATCGTGACCGTGGTTAAGATGAATTCATATGCGGCACCAACAAATGGCGCGACTCTACCTCCTGCTTCTGGAGCCGCTGCTTCTCCTCCCGCGCCACCTCCTCCGGACTCTTCATTTTCTCAGAGGGCTGGGCCTTCATCTCGAACCCAAGCTCCCGCACCATCTTATCATATTCCTCCAGCTGCCACACACACACGCACACCGTGTCCTTTAATGAACAAGCCTTCACCTCAAGTTGGGTTTAAGGTGATAGTCTTAGAAACAGTGAAATTATGCTGATACTGAAACCATGAACAAACTAGTGAATCTGTATAACTTGATGAATATAACCGATGAACTGAATTTTAAGTATTTAAGTAAATTAATTAATTATCTGAATTCCGAACCATATTGATGTATACAAGTACATATTTAGGGAACACTTAGAGGAAAAAAGGTCAGTCAGTCTTGATTATACTCATAGTACATTCAACTTTCCATTTCACCTTAGGCTTATTCTCATCCTCATCGCCCGCAGACTTAGGGGGCTTTTTGGACAAGAGAGCCTGGATGGATTTCCAGTCTTGGTCCAATTTCTCAGTCAGTTCCTGTGATTCTTCCTTCTGGTTCTGGCGCGCTCTCTGGTGAGCAGATTGAACACAATATCACCGCACTTCAGAAACAGCAGCTTGTGGGACAGGAACCAACAATAGGCTTACCTAGCATCCAGCCTTCCTTAACTCCTCAAATCTACGGCACGTTGCCTAGTTGCCTTATTTGAAACTTAACCAAATTATAGATTCCCAGGTGTAGGCTAGTAGGTTTAGGCCCCATATGCAACTTTTTATTTAATTTTTACCAAAGAAAGGGGCCTCACCTTCTCCTGCTTGGACTTGATGATCAATTCCTCAATAAGTTCCTGCCGGGATTTTGCCCTTTGGTCACCCTCATTCCCCCTTTCCCCTGGCGTCTTCTTCCGGAGCAATCCACCTCCCCCGCCGAAGTGTGCTGCCGTGAGCTCAGCTAAAAGAAATTAAGTACAGTCATCTGGTCAGCAGAAAAAAAAAGCTTTTCCTTCATGAGCATCATATCAGTCAATAAGCAAGACATCGTTTCTCTACAGCCAATGGCACACACCAGAAAGCAGGCCTTTCTCCTCTGAATCACTGTCACTGTCGACAGCATCGTTGAACTTCTCGATTTCTGCCAGGGATTGGCCATAATGGGTCAGCTCCTCCTCCTCATTCAAGTTGTAAATGTCCTTCTTGTCATGTGTGCGCTTAAGACCAATGACAGTTCACAGCATGTGAACAAACACATTTAATACCGGCAAAGCATTCCCCAACTTAAAAGCTTGCACAGAAAAATAGCTTATTCTGAATACATTCCTAAGTAGAAAGTAGTATGCATGGGAGGTCTCCATAATTTGTTTAGTAAATCCCAAATCATGTTCATAGACACCTCTGTTTAGCAATTTTGTTTTACATTTGGTTATTGTAGCAGAGTAGGAAACACAATCGAGGTCTAGAATTAGATGCCTCTTTATGGACTTTGGATGTATTATTCTCCTTTTGAGACACTCTGAACATGCTTAAATCATTAAGAGCATATAACAGTCAAAGTGTGCATGCCTGTCTGCAGAAAATTACATACCTGTCTCTCCAGAGCAAACCTTTTCAAGATTTTGTCTTCTGGGGCCATTTTTGTGTCATATTCTCCGAACCTCCTGTCAATGAACTTATTAGACTTGTCTTTCTGTTTATATTCCTTTAGTAGCGTGTCTTTGCGCTGGAAAAATGAAGGAATACAGGGCCAAGTTACATGAATGGATGTAAGAATGGCATGCGGATACGGCTTGTTTAGATTTTGTTAAGCATCCAGGTAAAATTTAAGTTGTAATTTGACATGTAATTTGGCATACAGTCACATAATCATATTTTACACAGAAAACGTGTTTTGCTGAGACTATACAATACTGAAAGAAAATAATACACTACAGCTCACATGGCAGGTAGCCATGACAACTGAGCAAACGGGACTTAAACACTGCAAACAGACACATTTTTAGATATTTTACTGTATTATTTATTTTCATAACAACACACTAACGTTACCTTCTGAATAGCTTTCGATCTGGATACACCTGGGAGGCCAACATCGTGTTTTGTCTTTCGCCCAAGCACTTCAAACTTCTTCCTATTTATCTTCACTTCGAAGGGGTTATTTTGTATCTCTGTGGTGGCTTTTGTCCGGCGGACTTTATCCGCAACACTCTTATTTTTCTGGGGTTTCCCCATCTGGAAATTCTAAAATATGCATTACAAATAACATAACATCATCAAATAACATCATTTCAGATATATTTGCAAGCTAATTACACTTTCTGGCAACGCACAGATTCTGTTTCAACGAGGTAAAGTGAACAAATTGACATTAAACTATCAAGAACGAAGCATCTCAACAGAATCGTAGCATCGTCAGGGCCAGCCAACCAGTTATTTGCAACAATATTTATACATTTTAGCTAGCTAACTTGCAAATTAACAAAGTTTTTACGCTCATTAGCTACAAAAGTGCCATTCTATTTTCAGATAAACACCCAACTTACATGGATCTAACGCGGCAAAAGAAACGTATTATAATGCTGGTTATCTATGGTTATGAAAAATAACAAATATTGTAAATAGTAGAGCCTAGCTAATCGTAGCTAGACCCACGTTTTCGTTCCCTGTAAAGCAACATGCTAAACGACAGAGTTCGGGGGTCAGATTTTTCTTTCTACAAATATCACTTGCGATTTTATTTGTCGCCGTCTAGTGGCGGTCTTCCACATACATTCAGCCTGAAAATTGTAGACCTATGTAACGTTAGTTTCCTGTTATCGTTTTATTACTGCCTTATTTTTATGTGACACGATACGTATTTTTTCTAGTTACTCAATAAATTAATCAAAATGTAAGAAAGACAGACACGCTCTTGTAGGTGGGTAGGTTTCTTGTCTTTCTCATGCCAGTATGGGGTTCTCTGTCTCCGTCCAATAGTTATGCTGCCATAGTAAACTTCTGCCATTTTCACTGGTAACTCTTCCCTAACTCTTTTCTTTTTTTTCACTCTCCCTACTGGACAACTGCTCCCCTTCCGTAGCCTGCTGTCTTTCCCCCGCTCCTGCCTGCTACCCCACACCCCTGGAACACCAGCTTCTGATGAGAAACCCGTCTTAAGGACTTATTTCATGTTTGTGAATGGGTTTGCTTGATACTACTGCTTCTGGCTTGCTCTATTGGGTTTAGGCCAGGGTAAACTGAAGCATATTGTGACAAATACTTTGTAAAAAATGTGCCAAATAAAACGTGATTGATTCACTGGAAGCAAAATGTACCTAAGATGACAAACCCTTTTGTCAGTATTTTTTTGGACCTATTCAAGCAAGGCTGATAAAGTAGTGGATTCCAAAAAACTGTAATACTCTTCTTAATTAATTTATACAGATGGATTTCAGCAACCCTCATATTTTAATTAATACATCAATGAAGAATTATGATGCACAGCCTAATGGAATGCCAACTTCTATGTGGTCTGCCTGGGCTACGTGGCTACGGTGGTTTGATCCCTGTAGCCATGATAAGACCCCACATTGATCCAGGGGGGATTGTTTCCTGCGTAGTCTAAGCTTTAGATAAAAGGGTCAGCCAAATAACATGTAATGTAATGTATTAGAATGGGGGTGTGCACACATCTGAAGAAAATACTGTGGGATCACATTATCTGATGTTTAATTATGTTCCAACTTTCTCACCAATCGTGCTGCAGAGCAGAGAAATTCAGTGAATTCCAAGGTTAACATACTCAAACATATGAGCTATTGAAACGGGTATTGATAGTGCAATTCCTTTTTTAGTTAATTTAAAGACCATAATTTGTGCACACAATATGCTGCAGGAGGTCAAAATGGAGCACAGTAATTGCAGTCCCCCCTTTCTTCAGTTTGGTAATGTTCCATTTCATTATCTGGATGGATCGATGGTACTCTGGGTAAGTGGAAACATACTTTAATCTCATTTTTTGGTGAACTGCCCCTTTAAACCTTTAATTTCTGGGAAAAAAAAGATGCATGAATTTAGTTCCTTTCCCCTCTCAAGTAATAATCACACAATTCAAATCCATATAAACTCAAAACTTGGTTTCAAAGGAAGCTTTTTATTCAAGGATGAAATAAAACAGTGCCAGGAAAAATGTGGAAGGGATGGTATAGCACATAGATGTATTGAAAATAGTGCAGATAATACAAGGTTTAAAGTAACTGCGTTCATAAAACAGAACTCAATATCTAAGTGACTCAACAGATATGTGACAAATGGCTTAGTACTGTTATTACTTAAACAAGTCAATAAAGCACAATATAGCAAAGGAAAGAGGGTTGCAGTCAATGTACAAAGACTATACAAGCTTTAAGCCTTTTATGCCATGCAGTCCTTCAAAAACATGTTGCCGTTTTACACAAAACACATGACCGCTTTATAGTGGTTTTCACCAAGCTTCACAATGATCAAGTGTAATTGACATTCATCCCATGTCAATGCCTGCCCAAGGCATGTATCCGATAGTGTTAATTTGCCTCTGTAATATTATTGTGTCCAAGTAATTTTGAAGTGAAAGGCGTTAATGGTAATGGCTCAATGGCATCTTGGAGTTCAATGAAAGTGTAACAGCAGGCCCCTCAAAAAAGTCAAATGTCCAAGATGTGGAACCCACTTTCTAGCTTGGGACTTTTGCCAGTAAATGTATCACTGAAACGCCAGAAAACGGACGGGCTAAACTACGACAGCTAGTGCATATTGAAGGTGTACTCAGTCTTGATCGGGCATCACACACATAGCCAAACAAGATGGTGAAAGCCCCAGAGCTGACAATCCGACATGAGCTGGACGTGCAAACACAGGAAGGCACCACATTATTCTGTACTGAAGTCTATCATCGGCTACTAATGTTTTGCGCAGCTAGTGTACATTATCTTCAGAAGATGAACCAATCAACTTATTGCACTCAGAAACCATTGGTTTAGAAACACAGGGGTAGTGTGCCGCTGCCTTCGTACCAGTGTTTTTCTAATGCTTACAGATGAGTTTGAACAGTTTGAACATTTGAGATGATGGCTCAGGACGCAATATAGGCAATACAAGAACAGCTCCAAAAAAACCAGGCGGATTATTAACTAATCCAAACTAAATTAATCTAAAGAAACCAAACAGAGAATAAAGCAAAATTACATTTTTTTTTTTGTTGCCATTATGAATTCCCACAGGTATTTCTCTGGTATTTCTCTTGTATGATGGCAAAGAGAAAGCCACATATTTCTTAAGAAACTTAAAAATGTACATTTGGGAAATGGGACAGTCGGGTAAAGCAGTGCTGCCATGCTTCATAGCAACTAAAGCCATAGAAACAATTTCCTTCAGGATTACATTTTCTGGTTTTCTTTCAATGAGCTGCATCGCTTATTTATATTTACCCAGTGCTTTTCTAATCCTGAAAATATCCAGACAAATCAGCAACTGCAGTCTACTTATCACTGAAGCAAGATGTTGGGAGTATATTAATATGGAGTATAAATGCTTTTACCATTTGGACATAAGGCCATGATATCCTATATATTAATGCAGAGAAAGAACACCTTCCTTGGACCCCAAAATCACCTGTAGCTCCAGAACAAAAAGGTTCAATGCTATTGGACATGAAGAATTAGCACCGTGCATTTTGTTTGTATTTTTAAAATCATGGATTATCACCAGGTAAATGACAGTATATATTTTTTTGCATTCCCTGTTTAAAAAAAAAAAAAAAAGACAGTTTCGATACAGCCCAATACATACTAATGGTTAATTGGGTTTAGTAATACAAAAAAAATGGAAAGAAGTCTACTGCTCACTTCGAGTGTGGACCTAAATATACATGCGCAACAAGCCACAGAACTGCACTTGACCACACATAATGCAGTCATTCACCACTAGAAGCGACTGTGTTAAAATCTTAGGCAATCTGACCCTTTTTTTTAAATTGGCACACACTAGAGGTGAACACTAGATAAGCCAAACAAATGGAATAATCAAATTGAAGGTGTGGCCTGTTGCCTGAGCGACGCAGAGGATTAGGACTCGGCCTTCTTCTTGTTTTTCTTCAGAAAGGAGGGAGTGCGGAACTTCTTCTTCTTCTTGGAGGGAGACTTGCTGGGGGACTCGTCGCTGCCCGGGTCCGCTGCTGCTGCAGGGTCCTCAGGGGCATCAGGGGCATCAGGGGCATCAGGGGCAGCTGGGGGCTCTGGTTCCTCGGGCTGGGGTGTCTCCTCGGTTGGCTCTGGGGCAGGGTTGTCAGGGGGGAAGACGGGGGCTTCGGAGGGTTCGTCCGGGGTCAGGTCGGGGAGAGTCTGTCTTAAAGTGGCGGCGTCACTCTCGTCCTTGAAGGTCTGCTCCTGCTGAGACTCTGCGGGCGGGGAGGGGAGAGTATGCGGGGACAGGAGGAGGAAGCAGTGGGGGAGAGGAGGGAAAAAGTGAGGGATGAGGGAGGAAGAAGACTCAATTCGTTCTGATGAATTCTACTTATTTGCAAAAGGTCACAAGGTGAAGTAGGCAGAAAACAACAAGTTTTTTTGATCCCTTTTTTCCAAAAAAACATAGTAAAATAGTAGGTTCATCTAGAAGAAACGTGATCATGTTTGCTTTAATAGAGCAGTGATAAAGTATATAGTATCTATAGTTTTGCTTAGGAGCATAACTTTTCTTGAAGCATGTAGAGATCTCAAAAAATCCATGACAATTCAATTTTAAAATGAGTGCATTTCAACCATAAATATGGAGCCTTTGCATGCAGGAATGCTTGTTGACAGGAGATATCTCTGTGTAATAAAGAGCTTCTGTGGTACAGAAAGCTCTCAGAGTGAATTGGATGCTCAGTCATTAGAAAATGACCAAAGTAGTCAACCAAATCCTGTGCAGGGACTCTGAGCAGCGTTTTAATAATATTGCACTCTGTATTCACTCAGAATGACTTTCACAGAGGTTGTCAAACAACAATACAAAGGACACAACTGCCATTCTGCCAAGTCAGAGCTCCATATAGCCACACAATGTCCAAGCATATGTCCCTCAGAATAAAAGCTAAAATGCATAACTGGACTGTGATTGTAGTTGTAGTTGGAGTTGGATCAGTGTCAGAACTGCACATTTATCAGTATAAAAGCACCAGTTCCCCAGAGCCATTATGACAGTACAGCTCATCCACTGGTCTACTGGATGTTGCCACAGGGGAAATGTGTTCCATCAAGGCTTTACTGGATCACAGATCCCAGAGGACCAGCTAGGGTCATGGGTGACCTAGGGGATATACTTAGTACACCATCAGCACAGACGCACACTACGTGTTTTCCTTCTTTATTTATGGTGCGCCTTGTAGCAGATTTGTACAGCTCTGATTAAGCCATTGGTCAAGCCCATGATTTTCCAGCCTTGTTCCGAAAAATAAAAATAGACCCACTTGTCTGCACTGCTACACTACTGGCCTGAACTCAAGCTCACTGCATCTGGTGCAAACCAGATTCCTACTTGTGTTAGCAGGCTGCAGACTAACTACAAAGCCCAATTTCTCAGTTACAGTAAACACTTGCACTCCTGATAATTAGACTGAGACACCCTTTCACTTAGTTCCTTAATCATTTCCAACCATGTAGCACTGAAAGGGACAAAGATAGACCCTGAGCATACAATAAATTGGATGGCAGTGCTAAGCCAAGCTCACACTTTAATCTGCAAAGCATTAAAAGAGCATTTATTCTATGAAGGTCCACACTCCAAACATACAAACAGAAAAATGAATAAAAAATATTTATACCTGGGATGGATATCTGCTGGATATAACAGGACATTTAATAACCTTTCAACACAATACCTGTAACAGGAGGTCATGTGGTAATTCTATGAGAAAGATTAAGGAATTTTTTTAACAGTAAATGAGAACTGTAGATATCTCACAAATTGTTAAAATTGTTAAATTTGAAGAAAGGGGAGAGAGAGAGAGAACAGGTTACTGTAAAGATATTTGTTGCTGGGTCCATTTCAGATCTCAGTTTTCCAAGCCTTTTGATTTCAATGCATAAACAAAACCTTGTCATTTAGATACAGATGAAGACATTTTGGTTATCAAAAACTGCAGTCATGCAGTCAGGCTTGCTGTAACACGCCTTTTCCAGTGCCTCACGCTAGAACAAAGCTTGCATTATAAATGCTACAGGAAAATGACATGCCAGATCATTGGGTTTCAACAGTTTGCTTTGGCAAACAGCTTTATATGGGCATATTTCATGCCTCTGCACCATACAAAATTTGTCAGAAACACAGCCAAACAAAATTCCTGTTGTGGCAGACTGCATTTTTGTTTGTTTTTTTTCCCTCACACAGGGTCCACGGCAACGGTTGTAAGTTTCATTTTGTTCTAAACCACGAGTTACTTGGGAGGATGGTCAAATGAGAAGACTGAAATAGCACCCTTCACCAAAATGAAGTGGGAGAGAAAGGAGGACTGGTGAGAGACAGAGAGACGCCCCGGCAGAGGGGCGGGAGGGCGTAGCCATGCGAGCAGGAGATCGGAGCGGAACACAGGCATGGGATGGGGAACAGTACTTACTATGGCAACAGGTACTCTTTTGCATTTCCATCTCCTGAGTGTAACGCAGCCACAAAGAAGAAAAAGCACAAGTGGAGAAAATGTCTATGCAGGTCAATCACAGCCACCGTGTTAAATCAAAAAGGAAAATTAAAACAAAAACACCAGGAAAAAAAAGAATGGACAAAGGCCATTCTTACAAGACCCCAGAAATGAGGATGGAGGAGTGAATGGGGAAGATAAAAGACAAGTGATACAATCTCAAAAGACAGTCAGAGATTAGATTACACCTGGCTTTTAGAAGTCTCAGTCGAATCATAGATGACCAACCCCCTCCCTTTCTTTACAAGGCAATGTACAATGCTGTTCTTCTCATTCTAGTACATTCCCGAGGACTCAAGGCTGCTTATAGGATTTACAGGTTTGGGGCAAGTTGAAGAGTAAAATGATATAGTCCCCTGGAAAGCCAAATTCAAATGTTTAAATTCAACAATATGCCCACCCAACTGATGTAGCATTTTTTTATATTCAATATTAAATTATGAAAATGTATATAATTAGTTGAGAATTATGAAATGTTATCAAATCTTGAAATTAAGTCTTGCCCCATTGCGTGGCATCTCGTATGCATTGCAAGTCTTCTGATTCCGTTCAATTTTGTTCTTTTTAAAACCTACGGGATTTACTAAAAGGAACTCTGCTACGAACAATTATCTATCCAGAAACCTCCACATTTTCAAAAGTATAGGTGTAATCCAAATGTAATTAAGACCAAGAGGTGTAAGGGATGTCAAATAAAAAGAAGTGCTGAATAGTGTACACTACACCGTAAAAGTACAAATGCATGAAAAAATATGAATATCTTGCATATTGAACTGCATTTTAACTCAGTCTTTTGCTGACAAAGCAAAAGCATTATTCATTAGAAAAAATATTTGATAAGATTAATCTCATCTCCAGTATTGTTAATCAACAATTTAGACCTTCATTTGAGAAGCATAACAAAGTCATCTTTTTTTCCCCCCCAATTATAAATAGTCTTCCAAATCAAATGGAATACTAGTATATAAACACACATGCACAGGCGTGTGTGGATCAGTAAGTACACGATACATTAAAAACTGACCACCTCTTGACCTTTTATTACACATAAAAAATACAAACCACTTAGTTGTTAAAGACCAGCGGTCAGAGACACAAGACAGGTTTCACGCCATTCCTCGTATTGACCTGGAGGCACACTGTAGTTGAAGCCATGCTAGCAATGACCGGAACAGAGCGAGGGCACCTACCTTCCTCAGCTCTGATTGGCGTGCTGGGCGGGGTGCGAGTCGGGCTCTGCCCCTTCACCTCCTCCACAGTGTCCTGCAACTGGTCTGAATACACAACACCCAAGACCTGTCAATCAACTGTGCCCATATCTGAGTCACTTCAATGCATTACAACCAGACCTGTCAATCAACTGTGCCCATATCTGAGTCACTTCAATGCATTACAACCAGTGTAAAGTGTGTTCGGTTATAAATGTGGCTTATAATGCACCTCTGGTAAACGTATTCATAAACATTTCATCTTACTGAATTCTGTCAACGATCAACTGCAGAACGATCAACTGCAGTATATCCCCTCCTCAGCATTACACACATAGTTGAAACGCAAGACAGAAGCACACCGGACAGAAGAGAGCGCGCGTTTCATTAGAGGACAGAAAATCAAGTTAAACCCACATGCCAAGACACAGTTCACCACGGTCCCAAAGAACCGCTCGCTGTCGGTCAGCTCGGAGAAAACGACGGTTGAAGATTAGAGGTAGTTTATTAGTAAGGTTCCACACATGAATCCCAGAAGACAACGGTCCTTATTAGGAGGCAAGGTTTTGTTTTCTCCGCCACCCCAAGATGATGCGATTGTGTCCTTTGCAATCTGCCAACAGGCAAACATTCGGGTGAGAACACAATTGAAGTTAGGATTCCATAGTTAAAGTGAAATCTGATCATTGGGAGGGTGGGCAAGGGGGGGGGGGGGGGGTACACCGGAAAGGGGGGGCAGGGGGTTCAAAAGCCATGGCTGATTATTTGAGAGGAGACACAGAAGGGGGGGGGGGGGGCAGTGTAGAGGAAGACTCAACCCAAGAGACTCCAGTGAGCAGGACAGAGCACGCTCAGAGGTACCTGGAGCCTCGCTCATGAGCTCCATGTTGGTGTTCAGTGCTCGGAGGACCGCGCAGTGAAACTCCTTGTGGGGGGACTCCGGGGAGTCCCTCTCGCCCGGGGCGGGCGTCCTGGAGGCAGCACTGCCCTGGCCCGACTCCACCCTCGAGTCCTGGTTGGAGTTTGAGGAAAAGGAGGGGGCAGGGGGAGGTTCAAAGACAGGACACTCCTCCTCCCCCTCTCCTTCACTGAGGGCAAGTGTGGGGGCTTCTGGGGGGCAAGAGAGCCGTGTGACGCAGGCCTCTTCCCCCTGCACTGGAGGCAACACAACAGGGTCTCTCCAAGCCCACTATCGGTTCCTAGGGCCCCTTCAGCTCGGCCATCCTCTGGCCCTGTGAGCGGCTGTAGGGGCAGAGTTACCCACACAAATCCTCCGGCCAGGAGGCGACTCCCAGCCCCGCATCAGAAAATTTGAATGCAACAGCGAAATAGAAACATCTGAAAACTGAATCATATAATCATCTGGGAACTGAATCATACAATCAATGGAAATTGAATCATACAATCATCTGGGAATTGAATCAAATAATCGTCAGGGAATTGAATCAGACAATCATCTGGGAATTGAATCATATAATGATCTGGGAATTGAATCATAAAATGATCTGGGAATTGAATCATAAAATGATCTGGGAATTGAATCATAAAATGATCTGGGAATTGAATCATGAATCACATAATCGGCAGGGAATTGAATCATGTAATCATCCGGGAATGGATCGATAGCATGTGTAAACTCCGGCGATCGAAGCCATTGGCATACAATATCATCAGTAGTAAAAAATAATAATAATAAAAATTTAAAAAAATTTAAAAAAGAAAATTTAAAAAGACATTGTAATTAAATTAATAATTTTCTCAATATGGTGCACAGGAAGACCCCAAAGTGAATTGTGTCACAAAACTATCTTTATTTTAATATTAGGGGTAATAGCTTGTACCAAAAATTCTTATAACAGAGGAAATTAATGGAAGCATTTGATAGAATCTCTAATGACATCAAGTCTTACACCTGTTGGAATATAGAACATACCCTTTGTGTATCAACAATAAAACCGTCATGTAATTAATTAACATTCCTCTGTTTCCATTATTCCAGATAAATATGTACTGCTTGCACAATTGGAAAGCAAAACATAACCAATATGCACAATTAATCAATATGTGAAATAAAATGTTGCCATACACCCAAAGGGGGTAAATAGTGGCTCTGGATGTTTCCGGTTACATTTCAAGTTACTTTGTCATTGTTATGCATTATTGGGTATTTAGTTAACATTCAAAATGGCCAAACCCATGTACAGCCATGCATAGGTGAGGTGCTTGCCCTTTAACACACCCTACCCTGGATGGTTGACCCCCCCGCCCTGTCAGATAGCTCACCTTCTGGGCCCTTCTGCTTCTGCTCCACCTCCTTGCGGTACTCCTCCAGCTCCTGGTCGGTCAGCTTGTTGAAGGGGTTTGGTCCAGTCTTACTGACGATGACGCGTGGCTGGTACTCCTTCTCGATGATGGCTTTGGATGCGGTCACCAGCTCCCCCTACAGGCGAAAAGGTCACCGACAACACACTGACGATTGCTCTTAAAAACACGGCTTCAAATAATCTTAAATCAAATCAACTTCTCTAAGCAGGTAATGAGAAACTCCAAGAGACACAAAATATCCTTTATTGCATTCAAAAACTGTCTAGGCAAATCGGAAGTATACAGAAAAAACAGAAAATCTGAAAAATCCCCGGAAGTAAACCATCTTTACAGACCAGGACAAACCATGTTCTTTCTGTGCTAAAAACCTTTCCATCTGCCACCACTACACTGATATCATAACACAACCTAACCATAGATCATTAGACTGCCAATCTCCAAATAATTGATTTCTTTCACTCAGTCACATTTCAAGTAAATAGGTCATTATAAAGCAGCATTATCCCACAATGCAGTTCACCAGCAGTAGCCACATACTATTATAAACAAAGCGGATTTCAGCCTGGAGTCCAGTTAGTAAAGATGTACATAGGGTGAGAATATGGAAAATTTCCAAATTACACTGTAACAGGAGAAAAACAACTTTGATATCATAAGAATGGTACGCTAGTGGTCACATGTATCCAGTTCTATTACAGTCTGGAATGCTAATGTGCTAAAGAAGTTGAGAGCCACTGGCATGGTCTTGACAGCATGCGTGAAGCCTGTATACTTTTACTGGCAGAGGCAGACAGAAATGTGAATTCCATTAACGTGCGATTGAATTATATACTATAGGTTGTAAGCTAAATATAGCTAAACGCTATTAGCACATTCCAAATTACACAAAAATAATTTGGAACTTTGGAAGACAGTTTGTATTCCATGCACTGAAAATTCACGAGACTATAGCCTGGATTAAATCAACCTCAATCCTCAGCTTTGATTTACAAATAAATGTATTAAGTTTTTTTTCCCCCATAACATGTTCAGCATGTACCAACGCACCAATCGGTTTCCTTTAAAATCTGATAACTGTCTGATAACTTTAACCCAGTCTATTAAGGACACACACGAAGGGATCAAGGCCAATGGTGCAAAATCAATTCAACAGGTAATTAGCCACAAAAACAAGCAACTGTTGTATTTCTTATAGTTTGGGGGACACCAAAAATAAAGTGTACAAAAAAGAATGAATAAATAAAAATCTACAAACTGTGACACTACAGTTCAGGATGGAGTGCTTTGGATTTAACTTGACTCTGTGCATTGTATGTAAGCTTTGTAACGACCATGTCAATTTTCACACAAAACACAATGGGTCTCATTCATGAAACGTGAGCGGAACGAATTTGTGTGTAAAATGTGAGTAGAGGGAAATTTATGGGTTTTTGGTATTCATTCAGCTCCGATCTTTTCGTAGCTACTAACAAAATCTACACCTGCTGCTGACCACGCGTAGTGCTTGTGTAAATTCAAGAATGCACATAAATAATGCTTGTCACTATTGGAAATTTACATTTTGCTTCATATTGCGCTCTGTTATGTAAACAATACGCAGATGCGTTTGAAACACGTGATATGAACATGACAAACAATTAAAAATATAACACATTTAGTTAAATTAGTTGGCAATTAGCAGGTTTAAGATCCAGATTAGGTTCATGATTGTGAATTATCTATGTAAATCGACTCAATAGATTACAGATTCTTTCTACATGTTGAATGATAATTAAAAAAAATATATATATATAAGAATATAGGCCAATAATAGGCTAAAATCACAAAAAGGATGTAAACAATTACCATATCTGGGTCACTCAGGTGGTGTCAATTCTAATTAAACTTCCCACAATATAAAAGGCCTTCAGTCTTAGTTAATGGTAACAATGGCTGACCTTGCGCTCTTGCATGATTTGGCGCAATTAAAACGCTGGAGAGAGAGGTATTTCAGGGATCGGGCAGATATGTTGGCTGAGAGTGATGAATGGTTGATTAGTCGTTTCCGACTACCAAGACCAATTCTGTTGCATTTATGCAACATTTTGGAGCCTAATCTGACAAGGCCAACAAGACGCAGCCATGCCATCCCTGCACATCTACAGGTACTATCTGTGCTTGGTTTTCTAGCCACAGGGACCTTTCAGCGCGAGATAGGTGACAGGTCCGGCATTTCGCAACCAACTATGAGCCGCATTCTCCCTGCTGTGCTCAATGGTATTTTAAAACTAGTGCCAGAGTACATCAAATTTCCCGATGACGCACAACGGCAGGTAGAAGTGATACAGGGATTCAGTGCAATTGCAAACATGCCAGGTGTCATCGGTGCCATAGACTGCACACACGTACGCATCAAGGCTCCATCTGGTGATGCATTTGTTTCATAAACCGGAAAAACTTCTGTGATTCTGAAAGTGTGTGCTGTTAAACGTTGGGCACGGTGGCCTGGTGGGACGCATGATGCATTTATCCTGCGTAATAGCGCAGTTGGCACGCGTTTGGAGGATGGAGCTGTGAGGAACGGCTGGCTCATTGGTAAGAATATAGCCTGCCTATACAATTGCACTCGCCAGCTAGAAATATGAGACAACGTTTGTTTTTTTTTCGTTTTATGTGTGGCTCTTTTTTCATTTGAAAGAAACCTTTAATAAATCTTATTTGAAAAATGTTTAATTTACGTTGGCTGCAGACTGACTTATTTGGAGCTGTACAATATAAAACAGAGCTTTAGGCTATTAAGATTCAAATAATTTGAAGACGATGCATACAAAACTGCAGTGGGCTATATGTTATCCATATCCTTTCCTGAAATGAATGTTAAATAGCTCTACATTCCGACACTGATATCCACTACGCACCATATCGCACAATATAACATTACTGGTTTCCCGTTTCCACTTCATTCAATCCGAAGAGAAACCCCAACAAATGTTCTGTTTTTCTGTTAGGACTCTACGACCTAGGTTAAACTATACTAACCACTAAGCTATCAGTGATGGTTTTCAGAATGTATTATGATACAACAATTATCACCTTACCATCTGGGTTTGAAGTTCCTGACAGAGAGGTCTCCCCAATAATGCCAGTGATGCGCTCGTCAGCAGGTGATATTTGTGCCTGTGAGCCTCCTCCTCCTGTGGCTGATGCATGTTTTTTGTGTGCGCTTATGTGGTTCTTTGCCTCCAGTTTCATGTCAAACCATTTACGTTTCACCTCGGATATGGTTCTATTGTCTACAGAGGCAATATTAACAGCATCTGTCACCTCCTTCCAGGCCTTCGCTTTGCCTGTCCCTGTCACAACACCACTACTGATAGAAGAAAATATTTTTTCTTGACTCCACTTCACCCAAAATGATTTTGATCTCCGCTTCGGAAAAGTCTTTTTTCTTTCTCTCTTTGTTTGCGCCATGATGACTGACAGGTCGACAGGATGCGTCTACACCTCCTTATATGGTAATCATTGTCTATTCATGGGCGGGGATTTATGCTAATTGCTGATTACCGGGAGCACGCTTTCACTTTACGATGGATTGGCATTCATGATCATACACACGAGTTTACGATCAGATCTGAGTTTCCCGCGGCGTTCATGAATCCGGAGTAGGTTTTTAGTAGCGTGGACGTTTATGTTCAAATCTGCACATAGACTTACTAACGTTTCATGAATGAGACCCAATGAACAGGACAATTTTATTAAATGTACTTTTGTTCAAGCCTTGTAGTTATAGTTACAGCCTTATAGTTGTTTGTAAAACTGCAGATCTATTCCCTGTGCCTTAATGGAATGACTGGAGTCTGGCCAAAGATAGTAGATGGTATAACTGTGCAAGAAGCTCATCAATGACTGCTTGCTTTGGTCAGTTGGCAATGTTCTGATCACCGTTGGCACACAACACCGTGCTCAGAACTAGCACTATTAAGTGTTTTCAATTTGTGTCTGTTTTCAATTTGGTTTGTTCCCTTTTGCCACTTGCTGAAAATCCAACCAGCAGTAATTGTCTGTATGGCAAACAATAATTCCCCTCTCCGTGACTCATCACCTTAACTGCCTGAAATTTGGTCCGGCCCTTCTTTATATAAAAGACTGCAGATTAGTGTTCCATTTCATATTCTTTAGTCAAAATGCCAAGACATGACCCCTTCTCTAATTTTGAGTGTCAATCAATAGAACATTGATACAGACTCTATTTTAACTGACATGATTAATACTCGCCTTAAAGGTACAACAAACAACTTCACACTGCTGTTAGACACCGTTTCTCCCTCCCCCTTCTCTGCTGTGGTAATTAGAACCAATTTTCAACCAATGAGCTTGAATTATTGTACAGCTATACAATGTTTTGGTACAGTGGCGGGCCGTCAACTGTATATTTTGAAACCCGAATTTAAGAACTATAAACACAGCAGAGGGTGAGTAAACATGTCAGTGAGCTTTTTTCAATGATAGGAAGGGATACAATGGCCTTGTAACAATGTTCTAACACAAAAATCTTAGCCATTGGACCTTTAAGACTGGCATTGATAAGGTGTGTTTGTGAAATGCGTTTCCCATAACTATCATATTCTGTTTGGTGGACAGGTCTGCAACTCTGACGACTGTATCTCTCAGGCACACTATCTCACAGAGAACAAAGCAGTGCAGGGTTATAGCAGTAAGTACCTTTCTAAAAGACTGAGTGGGGCTTTTGGCCTGCTCAGAGAGATCGAGGCCTTCAATAGTTTCCGTACAGTCAGACAGAGGAACATCCTGAAATAGTAAATTTAGTGAGCATTTCCAAACCCAGCGCCTAAATATTCAACACACAAGATTCAGCACACCCTCATACACATACATACTTAAAGCATGCAGAGAGCATTCCCATAAAAGCAATGCACTTTAGATAGGCAATGGGCAAATGGCCCCTTGCCAAGCACTCAAAACTCACTTAAAGTCTAAAGGCTATTAGTCAAACCTCTAATGCCACTGGAACTTAATGGCTGAACTCAACATTGAGCTGCCAATTTCCCTCATGTTCATGTCACCCAAAAACATGACTGTTCATTTATGAAACTCCAAAAATAATAAATGTTCTCATGTACAGTGGGGTGCAAAAATGTGGGCACCCCTGGTTTAAATGTCTGTTACAATGAATCTATTTGCGATCGAAAGCAAACCTGAACTCCAAATGGTAAAGAGTTAAACATGAGACCTTTCTGCAAATTTTAAAGCAAGATCCAAAGCTTTTTAATTTCAATTTTTATTGTTTATAATTTTTATTTTTTTTAAAGGAAAAGGACCCTGGGCAAATGTTTAGGAACCTTGTCAGTTAGTACTTTGTAACTATAACAGCTTGTAAATGCTTCCTGTCTTTCAATTCTCCCTCCGAATTTTTCCCCATTCCTCCTGGCAGAACACCTCTAGATCTAGATGTTTGAGATCTCTCCACAGACTTTCAATAATATTCAAGTCTGAGGACTGTGGTGGCCATTCCAAAACCTTCATCCGTCTTTCCTGGAGGTTCTTCATGGTTGATTTTGAGGTATGCTGAAATACTTAACCTCTCCTCAACTTCAATGACTGGACTGACCTTTGAACATTAGCCTCTAGAATATATTTCATGATATTTGGTGGAATCTATTCTTCCTTTCACTGGCACAATATTTCCTGCACTCCGAGCAGCCACACAACCCCAAAGCATAATGGCTCACCTCCATGTTTCACAGTTGGCAAAGCGTTCTTCCCTACAAAGACACCTTCTTTGGTGGTGGCCAAAAAGTTCAATTTTGGTTTTGTCAGTCCAAAGCACATTGTTCCAAAAGGCTTTTATTTATTTTTTTGTATACTTCAGACACTTCATTTTGTGTTGAGGCTGTTCTCTCTGGCAACTCTGCCATGTAGGTCTTTGTTGTTTAAAGTACATTGAATTGTTGTTCTGTGAACAGCTAGACCCATGTTTGCTCTTCTTTTTTGCAGCTCTTTCTTGGTCTTCCAGACCTTGCCTTGACTTCAACAGTTCCATTAATCTTCCATTTTCTAATAATGTTTCTGACAGTGGAAATGGGTAGTTTGAAACATTGAGAGAATTTTGTAGTATTCTGTAGTATTGGTTGTTGACACCAGACAGAACAGCCACTGCAGTTGGATACTTTAGAAGGCATGGAGTTACTTCAATATTTAATGTTGTACCATTTAGGAGGTCAGGGTTGCCTCTGTTTACTTAGATATCAATTGTAAAAGGCTTTTTGACAAGGGGTGTCAAAAGTTTTGCATTGTACTCTACTGTACATGGACTACCCTAGGTATCAGAATGTATGAGCATGCAGCCATTGCAGAGACCACAAAAGTGAACTAACTTTGTTGAGTAGGTTAGAAAGGTGGATGTATACCTTATTTAAATGGGCAAACCAAGTGGAGATAGCTCCCGAATAATCTTTACTGCTACTACTGGGGTTGTAAACAAAAATTGTTCTGAAATGAAATTTTAAAGTGGAAATACCATGCCCAATGGCACATACAGTTTCCAGTTATGACAGCAGAAAACATGGGGCCTGTTTGAGACAGTTGGCCCATATTTTTATATATCCTTATACATTATATTCTCATTATTATGTATGCATCTTTTTGAGGCAAGCAGATATATTCACTGAGCACTTTATTAGATATTTATGACTTATTTTTTAGATGTATTAAGTCTTCTGCTGCTGTAGCCTATCCACTTATAGGTTTGACCCATTGTGTGTTCAGAGATGCTCTTCTGCATACCACCGTTGTAATGCATGGTTATTTGTGTTACTGTCACCTTCCTGTCAGCTTTGACCAGACAGGCCCTTCTCCTCTGACCTCAGGAGAAACAATGTGTTTTTGCAAACTCTAGAGACTGCATGAAAATCACAGCAGATCAGCAGTTTCTGACATACCACCCTGTCTGGCACCAATAATCTTTCTACGGTTTAAGTCATAAAGATCACATTTCTTCCCCATTTTGACATTTGGTCTGAAAACAGCTGAACCTCTTGACCATGTCTGCATGTTTCTATGCATTTAGTTGTTGTCACAAGATTGGCTGATTAAATATTTGCATTAACAAGCTGATGTACAGGTCTACCTAATAAAGTGCTCAATGAGCTCGCTGCTCTGAGATATATATATATATATATATAGGCAAGGACTGGCATTCAAACACACTTCATTTCTAATTAATATAATAATTATAATCGGCATTATTCCCAATGACACTCAGAAAAGCAGGTTTCCACGTAAAGGAATATGTCCAATGCCAGCACTGTGTGTATTTACCAGGAAACCTAGCATGGCATCATGTCCCTTGGGGACATTGGCATTGAACTCTTGAGCGAGGCTATCAGCCATCAGGAGCTAAATATCGCCCTTATGAAACTAAAGGATGATAAAGTGCAAGCAAGCTTCATGAGACATCATCATCCACTGCAACACACACGAGGAGAGAGATGCACGGAATGACCACACGGGACAAGTCAAGGTAAAGCACCTTGAGCATGTCAGAGGCGATAAGAAATGCCGCAGCCCATTTACAGTGAGCACCATAATTAATTGGACAGTGACACGTTCTTCGTTCTCTTGGTTCTGAAACTCTAGCACAAAATGCCCCCACACTGAAGCTGACAAGTCTGCACTTCAACCTCATTGCCACTGCATCCGTTCAGACTGAAAGTGCGAGAGTGCAGAACCAAAATATTTAAAAAAAGTGTCACTGTCCATTGAATTATGGTGCTCACGGTACATGGATGAAAATGTAGCTCTGTAATGATAAATGACTCCAATTAAAAAAAAGAAAGAAAAAAAAGAAAGGGGTGCAAAATCAGAGTAGAAGACATGCAAACTCAATCTGTGGGTTAATGAGAAGCATCTTTATGCTTTCTCTGCTGCACTTGAAGCCTGGTAAATTAAACGCCACATCAAACAAAAACCCAAAGCCAAAACAGGCCACATCCTGGCACCTGAGGTAGTGACATGAGCATGTGGTTACCTCCGCCACTTACCTGCCACACGGCGACTCTCTGCAGTTAAAGAATAATGCCACAGTTACTCGAGAGGGCAGGGCCAGGCGGAGAGTGACATACGCTGCAGCATTGCTTCAGACATTGTGGGGGCTCACCTGCACGTAGGAACGGTCCACCACAGGTCCACAGAGTACCTGGGACTGAGGCCCGGCCGTTTTGATGTCTTGGAGGTTCTGCTCACGGATCTGCACCATAAAACATGAGGTCAGAGGTCATGGCGATGTTGTAAAGTGATAAAGCTCCAAGACCTAGAGGCAGTAGACCACCTGCTGCCCATTTAAAACATCTATATAAAAATCTCAAATCAATTATTCCAACCTGCGCAAGTATTTCCACAAAATGACAACGGGTATAGCACTGCATTGCCATCTGAGCCGTGATAAATTCACTGAGCCGTCATAAATTAAGGAAGACGGCCATTACTTTTCAGTGATTTCAGGGGCTGATTATAGCGGATGTCTTTCATATAGACTTTTCCCATGTGAAGATGCCCAACACTTAGATTACAAGAAGAGAAGGGGTCAGTTCTGTCATGGGTCGGAGAGATTACAGGAGAAACTGAGAGCAAGAGAGAGACACACAGAGAAATAGAGAGACAGAGAGAGTGATGGCTGTGGTTGTTTTTACTGATGATACCGGACCTTGTTTCTCATCTCCTGGACCTCTTTGGGGTTTGTGTTCAGGGGCACAAACTGATTGGCCACAGCAGCCTGTCGAAGCCCCTCCTCCTTTGTCCACTGTAATCACCATGGCAGAAATTAATGCAAATTGAAAATAGGCATAACTGAAAAATAAATAAAAAAACAAACCAACAAAAACAAAAAAAAAATATATATATATAACAAGTCATGCATTTCAGGTAGAAACAAAAACATAAATTAAATTAAATAACAGTTAAAATTGGGAAGCAGTGAACCAATGATGATGATGCAGTTTCAAACTGGAGAGGCTTGAATTTCTCATTTAAAAACAGCGCATGGTATAAATGAATACAAATAAAGGCGACGGATACTTGATACTTGGTATTACTAGTCTTCTGAGTTTCCCTAGTTTTATCAATATTCAAAGGAATAAGAGAATAAACAAAATCGTTTTGAAATATTCTTGATTAGGTGTACGACGACTAATAATTTTGTGTCCCGCAATGGCAGTTCTGTTTTCTCTTTCAAAACGGTAAAGATATATACAAATACATTTATATATACAGGGCACGGTACATATGGCCATCAGATATAGGCCATCATATAATTGTCAATTATGAAAATCTGTTCGTTATAGAAATGGAACTTGATATGGTTTTTGCCACTAGCTTCCCAAGACATAAATTTGTGGAAACTAGAAAAAGACAATGGTAAAATTCATTACATTTTGCATTTCACTGAAACTAAAATCATTTTCTTGCAGTACCATTACGTTTTTTTAACATGGATAATCGCATCGCACACTGCTACAAAGTAGCTTGGTGCCACGTTATAGGAAATATAATATGTAAACAATTTTTATTGTATTAACAACTAGGCATTGGAAATTGGAATTGATATATATTTTTATGAAAGGCGGCATTTTGTTCAGCTCTATTCAATCAAGATTCTTCACTACGCCATCTATGCCAAAATGTGCACCGTGGAATGGTAATGATGAGGTAGAGGCACTGCAAAAGGTGGGGTCATTGATAAGAAGCAGCAGAAATTCGATCATCATTGATACTCGCGCCCTAGGACGTTTAACAGAAAGGCAGACCGAAAGCGTCACGTGATCAGATGAGAGATGGGGTGATGACGTTTGCAAAAGCTTTGTGTGAACGAGCCAATCACAGCACAGCATGAGTGGGCATCGGCAAAGTGGTTTCTCAGGCTACGGACAGGACTGGGGGGGAGAGACAAAACACTAGCTCACAACTCTGACACAGAAGCTTTCATGCTACATATGCAAAAATCTTTTGATTATTATACGAAAGGTCTATGCCCTGAAATTCTGTCCTAAGGAGGGCTAGAATTCATCCAATTATACAGTCTCGGCCTAAGACACACAAACAACAAATGCTTCCGTTGAAACAATGACCTGGGTATTTGAGACAACTGGATGAATCAAATATCAGCCTCGCTTCAGGAAAAAACAAATCCACTATGAAGACAACATGAATATATGATGTGCATATTCTCAACACGGACAATTCTCAGACCGCAAAACAATATGTAAATCCTGCGGAAGGGGGTGGGGAAACCGTATGATATGTTGTGTAAAACCAAGTCGTGTACTTTGTGTAAAATGTGTGCGTGCGTGTTTAGTCACAGAGATAAAACACCAGTGTGTATTAGACAGAATTTCTGCTTGAATGAAATGGAAGAACATTTGCTCTTTTTTTCCTGCAAGTGGTTTTTTTGGAAGCAGATGAAGAAGGCCTAGACAGAGCAGCATATGCTATGTGGTCATTCCTCTCTTAAAATGGCGGCGCGAAAGTAAATGCAAAAACCAAAACTAAGATGGGGGCTTTTCTGAATGGGTATCAGGAGTGTTCATGGGATGGACATGTAGACATGAAATACTCACTCGCTTACGTTTAATCCCTCAACCCAACTCGCCCACTTTCCACTTTTCAACAAGAGATAATTGTTTTGAGAATTAAAAAGGTTTAAAAACAACTTTCTCATGCTTTGGAACATTTCTTCAAACTTTTTTTTTTTTTTTTTTTTTTTTAGATTTAAATGAAACTTATAAAGAAATGGTGAAAAACTCAAATAGCCAGAGGGGGGGGGGAGGGAAGTTGGAGTCATAAAAGGCAGGCTATGACTCTTAGAATTTCAATTTCATACCAAACGCGATCTTGAGCCTCTTTCCCTCCACATTCACACCCTGTCACACTACAGTGAGAGATTCAGAGGTGAATGGTTGAAGGAACAGCTACAAGAACAAGTAAATCAAGCCCTGGGGAGTTCAGACATCACTGTGAGTTAAAAAACATGCTTGCTGAGGTACTGTGGCTGCAGAAACTGAATCCATTATCTGTCAGGTCTTTTGATTGGGGATTGTGCCCGATCAATCTACAGGATTAAGCAGGGCAGTAAGACAGATAGTATGACCATTCCAGTAAGACAGATCCACAAGTAATGTAAGGAAGTACTACCTTCTTAAAAACCCCAAAACGTATGAATTAATGCAATTCAGGGATTCAAGCACAAGACGTTTCTCTTTGAAATAATATTCATAAAGAATCATAAACTCCACTTATTTTCAGCATGCATACGTCTGTACACCAACGGTAGTTTCACTAACATTGCACTAGAACATAAACATTAACTGTGGTTATCTTTGTGATAACAATAGAAATTTAGCTGAAAATATTATTTGGAATAAATCAGACTGTACTTATGTCATATAAGAATATTACTTTCATAAAGCATCCTTGGGAAAAAAATTCTGAATCTGATGGTCATGAGTTCAATACGCAGTAGCATAAATACAAAAATGTAACTAACACAAGTTTCCAAAAAAATAACACTTTTCCTGTGAAGATTCCCTTGTAGTCTTCCTACATACTCTGCATCTACCACAAACCCAGCAAACCTAAGGCACATTAGTGTTAGAAATAACACCAACAGAAAACAGAAAAACTACAAAAACAAAGAAATCTGTAAAGCAGCAGGGTTAACAGAACCGAAGAGGGACACAGACTCTGGGCTCGGGCCACTTGTTGTACCACGCCCTGCCGGACCTCAGAGAGAGCACCCACAATGCATCTGGACACATGCAACACGGCATGCAGTGGCCAGCTGGCCGGGGGACCCCAAGGCTCTGGGGACACAGAGGAAAGGGGCGAGTCTGAGCAGATAACAGCAAGGGGAACTTAAGAGGAAGGCCAGTAGTAGAACTGCTTAAGAGGAAGGCTTTTGGGAAAGTTACTTTAATGCTCTAGCTTTTGGAAATAACAAGACTACACTTTCTGAAATACCGAGAGGATTCCAGTAGCCATGTATTAATATTTAGTCATTCACATTCAATGCGGATTTGAGCAGTTTTCAACTGTTGAGAGACAAGAGAAATGTGAAAATGTTTAGGCTGGCAAGAGTGTTGAAGGCAAGGTAACAATGTTAATACAAGGCCAAAGACAAAATAAAGCACTTCATCCAGCTAGATACATTGAAGACGCAAACGTTAATAAGAAGCACAGGGGATCAGAGAGGCGTAAGCACTCGGGACGGATATTAGGGTTAGTATGACAGAAACCCTGAATTTGAATATCGTCCCCCCAGAGCCTTCTGGTGCCAACCAGCTGCCCCAAAATAGCAGTACATCTAACTATGAACAATAAGGTAGGCACAGACCAAGCAGTTGGTAATACAGCTTGGCACGCAGACACCGGACGAGAGAGACTGCAGCAAGGGTTTCACGTGATCGTGTGTTATGTTCGTCCACACCTTAGTCTTCGCCTTGGGGCTGCCGCCGTCCGGGCCTTCTTCATAGGCCTCGTCGGGACGGCCCGAGTTGAGCCACCGCGTCTTCTCGCGCTGCTGCCTCTGAAAGCTGTGCTTGAGAGGGGAGCGCGCGCCTGACTCACTGTCCTCTGCGTACGAGTATCCCGTGGCAGACGGGGGGATCTCGACGTCACTGTACTTTTTACCTTTGTCGCGTAGGGCGGGGCACCGGTAGGGGTATCCTGTTCTGTACCCCTGGAGAGGAGAGAGAGAAATTAAATCGTTTTCATTTCGCCAATAGAACAGTACGCCGAGACAGCGTGATGTAAGACTTAGCACGCAAACACATTAAGCTTATTTACTGCTCATGCTGAGAGACGGTGATCACTAGCGCCACTGTGGTTGGCTCCAGTATAGGTTATTCAGTCCTGTTTTCCATGTAAAGTCGGTATGTGTTTCCCCACAGGAAAATGTAGTCGCAATCTGTGTTTTTTTTTTCTTCATCAAATGCCACCCCATGCGCCGGATTTCTTTAAGTTATTGTGTTATTCGGGCAATACAGCAACACCTTGTGGATGAAAAAGGGATGAATACAGCTTCCCTACTGCGCAGTCTCTGGCTCCAAATTGCACAACATGGTGCCCATGGATAGCCAGCACTTAACAGGCATTTAGTCCATATGTTTGTACAGTCTGTGACACACACATACACACAAAATGAAATCACTTTTGCTTTAAGTCCACATGGCCACAGCACCTACCAGGTTATCCAGCATCCTCATGAGAGCTTCAAACTCCTGCTCCCCGACCTGCCACTTGGGCTGGGAGCCGGTGCCTTCGCCGACGGGCTCAGTGCAGCGGGGACGGGCCTTGTACTTCACTGGGTCCAGCAGAACCAGGTTATCCGGGCCTCCAGCGCTGGCCATGGTGCGCACCTGCCAACCAGACCCCCAGTGTCAAGACACACACCTCCATACAGAAGGAGCGGGCCCTCTGTTAAATTGCGCTATTGAACAAAGGTTTGGTGCATTGGTACCCACCATACATGGGGATTCACCTACCTGAATCTCACAAGCTGTGACCAGATTGTGAATGTAGTAGAAGGCTTCTTCCACGGTCTCCCCAACAGAGACGAGTCCATGATTCCTCAGAATGAGAACCTGTGGAAATAAAAAATGTTAGCAGTTTGCGCGCCCTGCGTCACACACGAGTTGAGAGAGAAAACCTGGGAAGACGTACCTTGCTCTTGGGTCCCAGGTTCTTCTGAATCATGACTTTCTCGGTCTCGTCCACAAGGATGCCGTGGTAGTCGTGGTATGCCACTTCCCCAAGGGACAGCGCCTCTGGAGAAATGGGCAACAGGCCGCACTTCATAGCTGAAACCTGGGTAGATAAGGGTAGACGAGGGGAGCCGTGAGTAAAGGCTGAAGTGCAACTGTAAGCCACCTAAAACTGTACACAGTCCCTGCAAAATGAATATCTACTGCATTCAATCCAGCCAGCCTACATCAAAAGCAAGGTGTGTCTTTACTACCAACGGTTTCATAAATGCAAAAAATCATCTGGCTGTACACTGGCTACAAAATGGCATTTTTACATTGATTACAGGGTATTACGACAGCCAAAAAAATAGTCAACTTTTGTTCTCTCTGTTTTCCTAATCAACAGCAATTCTTGTTTGCCATGCAATACCTTTTCAAGCTGTTAGCTAACATTAGCTAATGTTTGCCATCTCGACCACGCGTCAGGCCTACTCTATCCTTTCAGAAAGTCCGTGTTGAGGTTTTACTCTCGGCACAGGTTATACATTCAAGAAGATGGAGCAGAATGCCCTTATTGCACGCACCGCGGCCCCAGCCGGAGTGTGGATGTGCACGACGCACTTGATGTCGGGCCGGGCAGCGTAGATGGCAGAATGCAGGGTGAACCCGGCCTGGTTCACGCCCAGGTTGGTGCTCCCGCGGTCCACTATCTCCCCCTGCAGGTTGATCTTCACCTGGAATTAATTTAAACAGCCATCAGGGACCACTGCCTGAATACGGTTATGCCACGTCACTGAAGGATGAATCACTGCAGCCCAGTGTACATCTCGCTGAATACTCAACAGACAAAACAAAAAGACAAAAATGGTTCAGAAATAGCATCTTTACCAGAAACAGTTCTTGCACATAAATGTATGATTCTAAATGTTTTATGATATTCAAGAGCAATTTGTAATATCTGGATTGAGAGCTTGGCTTTTCAACCAGTGCTGTCACAAACGCATGAATCACTCAAGAATATACACACACATACCCAGCATGATTTGCAGAGCCCACTTGTACATTTAAAACAAGTGAAGTGATATATGATGCTTGTTAAAACTACTGGTCAGAATATTCGTTCCAATTTCATTTGTTCGATTTCTAAGATGGCACACCTCAATTATAAACACAGGAGGAAAGGACTAATATTGCTTGAGGCTGGTGCAGTGTTATTTCACAGAGGAGTTAACCACACAACATAGTGCAGAAGACACTTACCAGACTGGAGGCAGAGACCTCGCTGTACAGAAGGCCAAATGGGACGATCAGGAAACGCTCTTGTTCTGAGTTCAGTCTGACCTGTGACATGAGCCAGGCACATAATCACACAACAGGGACTACTCAAATGTGCTGCTTGCAGAAACTACCGAATGAGTAGGTGGAACAGACATCTTGACATTTCTGTTGTCTGACACAGTGGAAGAACAAAACTCAAAGAAACCAGGAAATTCATCTGATAGCAGACTTAATGGATTCAGACAGGCTTATTCAATCATTGAACCCAGCCATAAACATTGCATACAGACGCCCCCAATACCCCACTCTGACCACTTGACTGACCAAGCTCCCAGAGGAATAATGCCCATCAGTTCACCCCAGAAAAGCCACTCTGGAGAATGTACACTGTTCACTCCAGAAAAGCCACTCTGGGAAATATACACAGTTCACTCCAGAAAAGCCACTCTGGATAATGTATACTGTTAACTCCAGAAAAGCCACTCTGGATAATGTACACTATTCACTCCAGAAAAGCCACTCTGGATAATGTACACTGTTCACTCCAGAAAAGCCACTCTGGATAATGTACACAGATCACTCCAGAAAAGCCACTCTGGAGAATGTACACTGTTCACTCCAGAAAAGCCACTCTGGGAAATATACACAGTTCACTCCCGAAAAGCCACTCTGGATAATGTATACTGTTCACTCCAGAAAAGCCACTCTGGATAATTTACACTGTTCACTCCAGAAAAGCCACTCTGGGGAATGTACACTGTTCACTCCAGAAATGCCACTCTGGGGAATGTGCACAGTTCACTCCAGAAAAGCCACTCTGGATATAATGTACACTGTTCACTCCAGAAAAGCCACTCTGGATAATGGACACTGTTCACTCCAGAAAAGCCATTCTGGGGAATGAATACTGCTCACTTCTGAATCCCTATCAACAGCTGGCAATGA